>NC_000068.7:101592833-101772833 GCF_000001635.26 Mus musculus | reverse complement strand
AAGCAGGTAGGGAAGAGATGGTGAAATGCTTCTGGGAGAGGGAGCCCTATGACGTGGTCCGTAGGACAGAGGGTGGACAATCTTTATTGTCAAGGAAAAGGAGGTTTTGCCTTCTTGAGATATTCACAAAGGCTAGCTTTCTGCTAGGGCTTGATGTGTGTAGCTCAGACATAGAGTGCTGGCCACCATACACTAAGCCCTGGGTCCCATGCCTAACACACACACACACACACACACACACACACACACACAGACAGACAGACAGATGGACAGACAGAGAGACAGGAGCCTCAGGCGCAATGGAGGCTCTTGCTGTGTCTCTTTCTTCATTGATTTTTAGGATCATTTAGCTAGAGAGTCTAGCCAGCATCCCTCGGTTACATGTTTTCAGCCAGGTTCTCAATCAAGGCTGTCTCTCATTTCAGGGCTTGGCTGAGTAGGGTTTTCAGACACCCCAGCAGCAGCGTTGAGAGACACCTTTCCTGTGGGTGGCCAGAAGCTTCTGGTCCTGAAGACACAGCTCCATCCTCACCTGGACCTATGACCCGCGGCCTCGCTCCCCTCCTGCCCATTGAATTCCACAAGATGGGCTCCTTCCGCCGGCCTAGACCACGCTTTATGAGCTCCCCTGTGCTCAGCGAGCTGCCCCGCTTCCAGGCTGCCCGGCAGGCTCTGCAGCTAAGTTCCAACTCTGCCTGGAACAGGTAAGGGCTTGTGGGACCAACGCCACCAGGGAGGGGTTTGGGGTGATCTGCGGGTGGGCTGAGCATCTGCTGCCTCTGAGAGCATTGCTCATGATGTCTGATCATGGTACTGATGATGAATGGGACAAGTGCCCCTGTTTTCATATGGAGAAAGTAGCTCATTGTGATTTCTGGCCTGTCAGAGTCAGTTTTACCAGCCTGGGATCATGGCGTTAGAATTTACAGTTACTGGTCATGCCCCCGAACACCCTACACTGGCTGAGTATCTAAGGGAGTAGTCTTTTCAGTGACCTCACATCACCCGTTTCCCTTTAGGAAGCTTGGGTGTGTTTCTGTGCAGAACTCAATGAGTGGCATATGCCACAATCTTTTTCACCTGAGCCTCTGGTGTGTCGGGGAGGAGATGTAACTTAGGAAGTTGTCCAGCTGATTTTGTTAACCAAGCCCCAAGCAGATCAGCAAATTGCTACTGCCTTATAAGTCGGTGGGCTATTTGTTTTCAAATCTGTGTTGGACTCTGGATAAATGAAAGCATTTCTGAACTTTCTGGGGTGCCTTTTCGGTGACTGGCCATCGGGCACACTCAGCTCAGGATAGCTACATGCTGAGGACCATTGTCCTTTGTAAAATTCCTCAGCACAGACAAGATTATAATATCCTTCTGCTGATGGTTCTGGCTTCGGTCATTCAGAATGTGGAGTTGAGCCCTGACTGTGGCCCTTTAAAAGATGGCACTCTATGCTAGTATACATCCCTCTCTGGGGTGAAATAAAGGGACCACAGAAAATTCTATTAGAAAGGCAGTTATCGTTTCTGTTTGAGAAGGTGGCTTCTCAGTTATAAGAGCCCAGGCAGGGTCAGCTCCTGCTGGCAATGAATGCTTTCTGGATGCTTGCAGAATCCAGTGATGGCAGTTCCCAGAGAGCTTTGAATTCTTTTGCCTCACCCTCCTCAGACCTTTGTACTTGTGGGACATTAAGGAGAGGAAGAGAAGAGAGCTGTGTGTATGCCCTAGGCTTCCCAGCCCTTCCTATGGCCTTCCCTGTGGGCTATTTGAAAATATGGCCCCTGGAGGCAGATCACCTAACTGCGATGTGTTTCTGTCTCTCTGCAGTGTGCAGACAGCTGTGATCAACGTTTTCAAAGGGGGCGGCTTGCAGAGCAATGAGCTGTATGCACTGAACGAAAGCATCAGGTACTTGGCTGGCCAAAACCAGTGCTGTTTTCCCATTAGGGGACTTAGGGTTCTCCCAACCTCCCATCCCCACAGCTCTGCTTGGTCCTTGTTGCTCCTTTGTTTGCTGTTAAAGTGCTCTTGTGGTTGCTGTGTTCTGAGACCTTCACCATCTAGACTTCTCATTCTGAAATGTTGCCTATGCTTATGTATCTAATGTGCTTGTGCTAGGGGTACAGGTTGATAGATGAAGACTGGTACAAATTCTATAAGCATTTATTGAGCTCTGTCTAACCATTAAGCATTGTATTAGGTAATATGATTTAATGCTTGGAGCCAGATTAGTTGAGACTTATTGCTATTAATAAGAGACTTAGTAACAGATATTAGAGTATCTCCTTGGTAGCCAAGTGTTGGAGCAGAAGACATATGTGAACTTTGCATTCTTGGTTGTTGTTGTTGTTGTCTGTTTGTATGTTTATTTTTGAGACAAGCCTACGATGACCCTGTACTTACTGTGTAACTGAGGATGGCCTTGAATGCCCGATCCTCCTGTCTCCATCTCCGGAGTGCTGGGATTACAAGTGTCGCCTACCATCCTTGGCTTGTAAGATGCTGGGGATGAAGCACATGGCTTCTTGCATAGTGGACAGACAAACATTCTGTCAACTGAGCCACATCCCCAGCTCACTCTCTGGAATGTATAGTCAGATGGGAAGTTGCTCATTAGTCAACCAGCCACGACATAGTTGATATGATAAAGTGTGCTAATAGGACTTGGTTTTGCCAAGAAGTCAAGGGACAGCAGAGGTGATGCTTATGCTATGATCTGAGGGACAACAGGGATTGCTTGGGGGAAGGGGACTTCAGGTGGGAGAATCAGAAAACACACAGGTTCTATGCTTGCAATAAGCAAGGAACGGAAAGAAAGCTAAATACAGAGGGTGCAGGAGGAGGGGTGGTAATACAGTTGGATTTGTGTCTTGGTGAAATAACAGCCTTAGACTCAGCTAGGGTTAGGAGGTTGAATTAGCTAGCCTTTTAATTCCTCTCTGGGTATGTTAAATACAGAATATCTAGGCTAAAGACCAGCCCTGCAGTGGGCAGAACAACAAACAAGGCCATTGTTCAGGCCTTGTTTATGTTGAATTAAGGTCTGTGTTAAGGTCAGCTGGGTATTTAAGAGCTCTGTTTTCATTAAAACCTGTACAGCACATAAGCAAACATCTGTGTTACATTTCTCCTATGCACTTGAATTTCATGTCACAATTACATAAATGTGGAAAGAGACAAAGGAGACCGGCTAGCCCAAAGCCTCATTTTACAGGGGAGGAAAGTGAGGTCCTGAGAAGGTGTGTGTCAGGGCCAAAGCCGGGTCACCAGCCACAGACTAGCAAGAAAGAGCCCAGCTTATTCCAAGCACTGAGTTCCTGGCCTTTCCCTGAGGTTCCTCAGCCCCCAGTAGAAGTATAAATAAATAAGTCAGTGGATCCGGAATGTGCTAATTGTTTCTCACCTCAGGAGACAGATCCTGACATTGTACTTCAAAGATCTTAGTGGGCAGCTAGAAAGATGGGAGCCAGCCCTGATGTCACCTGCCTGCCAAGGGGTCTTCCAAATGGGGAGTCTGGCTCCAGCATGTAGTGATGCTCCTGCAGTTAAGATTTTTATTTAAAACTTCTTCATATCTTTGTTTCTTTTAAAAATTATTTGAGACTCTCACCGTGTAACCCTAGCTTTCCTGGAACTCATACTACAGACCAAGCTGGCATCTTGAGCTTCCTGCCTCTGCATCTTGAGTAGTGGAATTCAAGGCAGGAGCCACAGTGCCCAGTGCCCAGCTCTTTTACATTTGAAAAAGTTTTAAATTATCTTTTCTTTTTTCTTTTCTTTCTTTCTTTCTTTTTTTTTTTTTTTAATTATTGGTGTACCTGACTTTCAAATGTTGGCTTTAAAAAATGTAAATGTGTCCAAGTTTCAGTGCAGAGCAAACAAAACACTCTGGTTCCAAGTCTGGCCAAGAAGCCACACTAAAGAAGGGCCATAGTATCTATGGAATGGTATTTCTGTTAAGGCAGTGTGTGGTGTCCTAGACAACTTGAGGCACCCACTGTGTACACGTACATCTGTCTCTTCATCATGTAGTTTACAAATAAGAAAACCACGCATGAGAGGAAACACACGACCTGCCCACAGTTGCACAACTTTACAGGTAGATCCAGATTTGAACTCGTGCCTGAACACCTGCATCTGAAAATCCACACTGGTCCGCTTGGGTTGCTATACTAAGCACCACAGGCAGAGTAGCGTTAACAACAGAAATTTATCTCTTTATGTTCTGGAGCCCAGAAGTTCAAGGTGCTGACCAGCTCGGCTTCTGATGATGGCTAGCTTGGGGTCACCACCTCACTATGAGCTCACATGACCTCTTCTTTGTATGTTCAGAGGTAGAAAGCCAGCTCTCTGGGGTCATTTAGAAGGAAGCCAATCTACCTTGAAGACTATACTCTTAAAAGCTGAAGGCCCCATCATACCATCATGCTGAGGGTCAGGGTTTAGACATAGGAATTAGGGAGTGGTGCATAGTTCAGCACACAGCCAAACCTTGCTCTGCACCATGTTGTGGTGTCTGGGAGAACTCTTATTGGGAGAACTTATGTTCCCTTTTTATTTTTACCCAAAGGTCCTTAGTGAGTCCATCAATTATTATGTTCTTCCCCCCACCCCAAGAAATAGGACCCCTACAGATATTCTGTACAGTTTAGGGGTAGCACTGTAGGTACCTCTATCTTTAGCCTGGTAGGAACTACAGAGGTTGAGGTTTGGAACAACAGCCCAGGTGTGATTTGAGCCTGGAGTAAGCTGTAGCTTTTAGAAAGCAGAGCTTGGCTTCTGTTTGCCTCTGACATTTTTGCTTTTTTGGCTTCTTTTAACTTAGTGGCTGGAGTGGAGACAGGATTCCCTAACACAGAGGCATAGAGTACATCTGGGTATGTGACCTTGTATCTTAGTTATGGTTCTGTTGCTGTGAACAGTCACCATGATCAAGGCAATGTTTATAAAGAAAAATATTTGGGTGGCGGGAACATTGCTTAATTCAGAAGGTTGGTCCTGGGACATCACGATGGGAAACAGACAGGCATGGCATGGGAGCAGTAGCTGAGAGCTTTGCATCCTGATTCACAAGTAACAGGTGGAGAGGCACTGGCCTGGAGTAGACTTTCGAAACTTCAAAGCACACCTCCTCCCAGTGACAGAACTCCAACAAGGCCATGCCTCCTAACTGGGGCACCAAGCATTCAAACATACAAACCTATGGAGTTCATTTTCATTCAAAAGACCACACCTGGACACCTCAAATTCCATAAAGCAAGCCAGGCAACGTGCTTCCACACTGGTAAGCGTATGTAGACACACACAGCTGCCCAGTGACCTCAGTACTGAAGGGGAAGTGCCGCTCTCCCCACAGTCTCACTGTCGCAGCCTTTGACTTTCCTTCTCCTAAGTTCTGTTTGCAGGATAGATCTGTACTTTTAACATGGTGGGGGGCATAAAGGTGGACAATACAGGAATGCTGCAGAGAGGATGTGTTAGGAGGGAAGGCTGAGTTGTCCCCAGGCCCACTCTTCAGTTAATTCTATCAGCCCTACTATGTGGTCTATCCGTTCTAGGCTCAATAGAATGCTTCAGTGTAAGAGGGCTGGACACTACTGGATTCAGAGCCTGGGGAATCCAGACTAGTCAGCTTGAGGAAGTTGCTAAATTTTTCTGTCTGTTTTCCCTTTCATTAAATGTGGGTAATAATAGTATCAACCTCATCTTGCTTAAGTGTCCTTAGCCAAAAGTCTGATACAAAAGAAATGTTCAATGAATGACTTTCTCTATACTATTGTGATGAGTGCTTAAGAGTAATAATAAAGGGTTAAATGCTGTGACCTAACCCACAGGGCCAAGTGATGAATTGTCCTGGGGACAGAACCGGCATGATATCTTCCTAGTGTTTTGGATATGAGCTAATCTCACTTTGAACTTGAGAGCTGGATGGGCTGCTCAAAGAGTGTGTGCTTGGAACTGAAGGTTGGGTGAGGCTGAGTTCTTACAAGGACAGCCAGCTATTTCTTCTTTCTGTGGAGACCAAGTTAAAGAGGAAATGACTCTCTTGGTTCTCCATTCTATTCAGCCAAGCAGTAAAAAACTTTTTGATGATCACCCAAGTCACCAAGTCCTTAATCCTCTCCCCTGAGACTGATCCCAGCCAGGCTTGGCCCCCTTCCTTTTTTCTCCTCTACCTTCCTGTCTTCCCCGCCCCACTGCCATCTTGTGTGTGTGTGTGTGTGTGTGTGTGTGTGTGTGATGTCTGTCTGTCTGTCTGTCGCTGTCTATGTCTGTGTGTACACTTGAGGTGTGGGCACAGGTTGAAATCAAATGTCTTCCTTGGCTGCTTTCCATCTTATTAATTTTATTTCTGGTCTCCTTGGGTGCCTACATGCATGTGGTCTATCACAGATAGACACAGACACACAGATAAACACACACACACACACACACACACACACACACACGTTAGGGTTTTCACCTTTTGTTGTTGTTGTTGTTGTTCGAGGAGGGGGGACGAGGGGGGAGGAGCACTGAACCCAGGACATCTATTTGAATAAACCGGGTACCTTTGAAATCTAGGAAACCGCCCTGATCCCAGTGCTGGCATTACAGAACCAGGCCACCATGCTCAGCTCTTCCGTGGGTCTTGGGATCTGAGCTCAGGTCCTCGTGTGTGTGTGCAACGGCACTTGGCTGACAGCTCTCATGACTCTCTTTCTAGCAATGTAGTTAGGATGTACCTGGGAGAAATGGATGCTTGAAAGTAGGATGGCCAGAAAGCAGGTGCACTTGTGTAACCGGATCTTAAAGTTCAGTCACTGCAAATGTTGGCCTTTTCTTTTAAGACGTGTCATTGAAAAGACTGTCTTGCGGAGAGCCTTTGAAGTTGTACAGGGAAGAACTTTGCTCCAAGTGTGGCCGGGTTCTAAAACATAATATTGAATTCATAGACAAGTACTTCCAGACCTTAGGAGCAAGTCCATCTAAAACAGAGTGGCCAGTTTTCCTCCATATGAAAGTCAAGGCACCTGTTTTGTCAATATGAAAACCATAAATCAGAATCTTTTCTATTTGTAACTGCCTTAGGAAGCAGAACATGACACAATATCTCCAAAGGCAAGGAGGTGACCTTTCTGAAGAGAAGGATTTTGGCCAGATTGCCAGTCTTCACTGTCCACGGTGCTGGCTCAGGCTGCATGCCTTCCTGTCTGAATTCTCTGGAGCTTGGATACGGTGTTTTAATATTCCAACTTCACCCCTGACAGGCATGGCCGGGTCCTGATGTGGATCGAATTCTTCCTTAGGAAACTATACTCTTATGTGGCTAGCAAGAGCGGGAACAGTGAGAAAATAAAGATCACCGTTTCCTGTTTCTCATGAGTACCTGGGTCGGGGTGCATAGACAGAGGGACTATTGGTGCTGTTACTCACTTCTCGTTTGTTGGTGGTAGGCTCTTGCTTGGTCCTCAACATGTTCCCGGGCAGCCATTGAGACAGGTGGATCTGAACTTGTATTAGAGAAGAGCTGGGCAGGGAGACATTGTCTGATGTTTTTACGTGGTGGCAGCAAATGGACACATCGTTAGACTGGAGATGGGATTGATCCCTAAACTGAAACCTGAAGCAGTTGGCAGTCAGGTACACAGGGCAGCAAGGATGTAACTGTCTGCTCGTTTCTTACCCGATATCCTCAGCTCCCAGGGAAGACTCTTTCTCTGCAAAATTAAGCATTCACAGGTAAGGCTTTTGGAAGCTGGCGACAAGTTATCTGCAGCTGGCCTGAGGCGGGACATGTACATTCCTCCTCTCTCCAGTCACGCCACTTCTGTTCTCGGGGAGGAAGGTAATGGCATAAAGAGAGGAGCCCCAGAGATGTTTAAGGAGAAGAGGCTCCAGTGACTGTTGATCTCTGGCCAGTCTGAGCTGAGACTTCCGTCTGAAGACTCCAGTGCTCAGATTCCAGAGGGTAATCTACCTTAGAGGGTTCCATCTGTCTGAGCTTGCTGGCTGTAGTAGGAACCACAGCTGGGAAAAGCAGGGGGCTGAGAAGAGGGGGGGCCTAAGTCCCACCGAAGGGTGGTGAATGAAACCAACACCGACAGTGTGAAGCGATTCCTCGGGGCAGTGGCTGTAGCAAGTACCTGCTGAGCAGAATGTGCCAGGCCCTGCTGGGCTGTGTGTGTGGACTCACCCTTGTACAAGTGTCATGCTCGCAGGTTGGATGCTGTCTCCCTGGTGTATGTGGGTGAAAGTACAGGTTCACAGAGGTAGACTAGCTCGCTGGGGCCATCTCTGCAAGAAGTGTTGGGACTTTTAACCCAGCTTGCCATGTTGTCAGAAGACACTAGAGTCCTGTAGTGTTGTCACTGGTCACATTCTGGCTGGATACACCTGGGTATGGCCTCACTAACAGATCTTGAAGTAAGTGTGGTTGGTGGGATGATGTCTTTAAAAAGAAAACCCTAGTTTGGGTGGAACCAAGTTTTTCTTGCCTTGTCTTCCTCCCTTCCCCTCCCCTCCCCTCCTTTCCTCCTCTCCTCTTTCTTTTTGAGACGTGTCTCATTGTATAACCCCAGCTAATGTGGAACTCACCTTGTAGACCAGGCTGGTCTTAGACTACCAGAGATCCTCCTGGCTCTGCCTCTCAAGTCCTTTATGACACTGACTCCAGTGCATCCCAGTGGAATAGGTCAAAGGACTTTGAAAGGCGAGCTTCTGTATGCTATGACTTAAAAGGCAGTTGCCTCCAAACAAGGCTTGTTGTGGTTGCTAGGTAGGCTCTTCAGAGGAAGAACAGTCAGGTTGGCTGAGTACAGCTATTACACCTGGCTTGAAGCCTGCCTGGAGGACCTTGCTGTTCCTGGATTTTGAAGCAGTTGAGGCAGGACCCACAAAGGGGCTAGGGAGAACCTGGGGTAGCCAACTATTTAAGAACTGGTATTGCTCTCTTGACCGCATCCTAGCTGAATGGTGGCACCTGCCCAAAGTGGCCTGCTCATCTCTAATATTAACCTGGGGTGGGGGGGTGGACGACAATTAAAGCAAGCTGACAAACAGAAGGAATTGGTTGTCCTGTTCCTCCACCCCTCAGCCCTTCACCCCTACATGCAGGGGTGATTGGTGGTTGGTGACTCAGGTAGCTGCTGACAGTCCCTTCCGCCCTGTGCCTGTGCTGGCTGGAACCCGACTTTGGAGCAGCCTGCTTTACTTTCAGGCCAACAAGAGCGAAGACTGTGTTGGCAGCGTGGGATGAGGAGGAGATCCAGGGTCTAGGTCAACCTTCTTATTACTACAACCCTTTAATACAGTTCCTCAGGTTGTGGCAACCTTTAACCATATGACCCTTAACTGTAAAGTGGTTCTGTTGCTACTTCATAACTGTACTTTTGCTGGTGTTATGAGTTAGAGTGTAAATGTCTGCTATGCAGGATTATCCGATACGTGATCCCCAAAGAGGTCTCGACTCATGGGGTTGAGAAACTCTGGACTATGTCATCACAGGAAGCCCTGTGAACTGGGGCGGCAGCTCAGCTGGTCAGTGTGGGCAGGTTCCAGGGTGGGACAGTAGAGCCCAGTACTTTGTTCCCTCTTTTTCCCTGTTGTAGCTCCTTCTGCCTTCTCTCACTGAACTTCATGCTATTTCTGCTTTCACTGGGCTCGCATGTCCCACATAAACATTTCCTTCCCATTGCTTTTGGCTCCCTAACTTCCTTCTAACTCAGCTGCTTGTGGTGGCGTGGCTGTGGGCAGAAGTCTGTTGTCAGAAGAAGCCAGAGGCCTGGGAATGTGAAACTGATCGTATGGGTGTGGCCTGGACCATATGCCCTTCCACATCAGCCTCCAGCCTCAGCAGCCCTTTCCCCCTTGCAGTGTCTACCCTTTAACTCTTTGAGGGCTATGCTCTGAACCTACCATTGCTGCTCCACTCACATGTTTCCCAGGGCCTACATCTGAGGTTGGGCAAGGCCTTTCTACTCTCCTGGGAAGGAGTCAAGGAGGAGAAGGATAGAGTTCCAGAGCTGTAGGCTTCAGCGTCAGCCAGACCTTGGAGAATCTTTATGGCCAACCCTTGCAAGCCTTACCACAAGTCAGAAGTTCAGCTACAAAAGACAAACTTGACTGCCTCTCGCAGTCATCCTATCCTGTGGGTGTCTCACTAGCCACAGATTCTCAGAGGACTGAGAGCAGAAGGTCACACGCATTTGCTTTGCCTGCTCCCTGCTCGGTATCAGGGACTTGGCCATCAGTACTCAGACCCAGGCAGCTGCTTCCAGACTTAATGAGCTGCGGTCTCTGAGGTCATCCTGGTTAGAAGCGCGGCGGCTGTTTCTGCTCCTCTGCAGATACTGCTCAGGCTAAACCACAGAAATACAAATGCTGTGCATATCAGGGCCTGACACGCGTGAATAGTAAATTGACTTAGAAAATGAGACACTGTCACAGGTACAGTTCGTGCTCATTGCTTATTATTTTAATTTGTTCCAGCAAGTAAACAGCAAGTAAAAGCTGTTGTCAGGGAAGAAATCTGAGGCAAAGCTGGGGAAAATAGAAGGTAGGTTCTCAGGATTCTAGGCTTCTGAGCTGCACAGGAACACATGTCTAGGTACTAGTAATCCAGAGGTTTATCCCTTTTGCAACTTAGGAATTGTTGGGTACCATCTCATGAATCCAGCCACCTTCTGCCTACTTTTCTCTTCTTTCTATGCGTTACCCATGAACTAGATTAGATAAACACTGTGAGCCAGTGAGGGTGGGAGGGGAATTACCTTTGACTGATTTAGACCAGTATCTCTGATGCCTTGATTGTATGTGTGGGACTGTGTGTGTGTGTGTGTGTGTGTGTGTGATGTGTGTGTGTGTGTATGACTTGTGTTTGTGTGTGGTGTGTATGTCTCTGTATGTCTGTCTGTGTGTATATGTGTTTTTGTGTGTACATTTCTCTGTATGTGTGTGGTGTGTTTAGGTGTGTCCTGTGTGTATGGTGTGTATATTTGTGTGTGTCCCTGTGTGTGAGAGTATGTGCAGTGTGCTTGTATGTATATTCCATGTCTGAGTGTATATGTATATGTGTGTATGTCAGTGTGTTTCTATATATCTGTGTGTCTCTGTATATGTGTCTGTGTGCATATGTATTTGTGTGTGTGTGTGTCTGTGCTTATATGTATGCAGGCGCATGCATCCATGTGGACCTTGGGTGTCATTTCATTTCTTAGGAGCCATCCATCCTGTTTTCTGAGTATCAGTGACTTGGCCTCACCAGATCTGACCAGCAAGCCACAAGATTCTTCCCTGTTTCCATTTCCCCAGCTCTGGCTGGGGTTACAAGTATATGCCACCTGTTTGTTTTTTTTTTTTTTTTTTTTTTTTTTAGTCGAGTTCTAGTCTCCAACTCAGGTACCCAGTGTCATTCTTAGGAAATCTCAGCTTTTAAGCGGGGCGTGATGGTGCACGCCTTTAATCTCAGCACTCGGGAGGCAGAAGAATGCGGGCTACTGAGTTCGAGACCAGCCTGGTCTACAAAGTAAGTTCCAGAACAGCCAGGGGCTACACAGAGAAACCCTGTCTCGAAAAAACAGAAAAACAAAACAAAACAAAACAAAACAAAAGAAATGTCAGCTTTTGAATGCGTGGTGAGGGCGGAGAAGACCTTTGCCTGAGTTCTGATTCCTCTCCTTCTTGTACCTGGTATCATATCTAACACTTATCAGGTTTCTAGTAAATTATTATATAAATCGAACAGTTGATTAGTAGGCTTTCTATTCTCTTTGCCAGTTTCTCTTTTCCGTTTCAGCGGGGAAAGGACACAGAGTATAGCCATAAGAGGGACAGCATCTACGAGATTCCCCTGGGGATGGCAGTGTCATTTGAGTCAGGGTCAGAGTCTGGGCTCTGGCTGCCCTAAGAAGCTAGACTCTGCCACATATCCTCAATAGGTAATTTAAAAACAGGCAATGGTGAAATGCAGGGAGGAATTCAATATAGTGATGCTGAAAGGAGAGCAAAAGGATCTAGTGGTGCATCTTCGGGGTCCTGGCATAAGAATTTAGGCTTAAATAAAGGCAAGAAGTATGCATAACTAAGCAGTCTTGGTCAAGATGTGGTCCTGATTATCACAACCCACCGTTGTCTCCGATCCAGACTGGACTATAAGATGCTCTGACAATTGGCAAACTACATGAAATCTCTTTCTGGAAGACAAGTGTCCCCTTTGACTGGCACATGGGTTCTGTATTTTCCTCATTTGAGCCTGGGATTCCTGGGGAAATTCCAGTTCCTTAAGGACTATTGTCTTCGTAGTCTGATGAGTTATGGGAAGGATACAAGTGTCTCTTTCAAATGTCTTTACTGTCAGGATGGCCATAGACTGAGGTGGAAATATGGGAGACCTCTTAACTCTCAGTTTGGCTAACATGTGAGTAGAGCTTTTTTTTAAGGAGCTGCCCTTTCCTTGATAGACAAGGACAAGCATGTTTGGTGGAGGTGTAGTCAGGTATGGGAGAAGGGGTGCATCTTCGAGGCCATGCTGAGAGAGGATCCACATGACTGTATAGTATAGAATAGAGTCTATTCAGGGCACAGGGAGGGGAGTCAAGAGGGTAGTAGAGGGAGGGAGGGAGAGAGAGAGAGAGAGGTAAGATGAGCATGTAGAGAGAGGGGGAAAGGGGCGAGGGGACAGAGAAGGAGCAGGAAGGCAAGAGCAAGAGAAGGAGCAGGAGGGGGCAAGCAGCCCCTTTTAGAGTGAGTCAGGCATACCCTGCTGTTTAATAGCTTTTGGTACATTTCCGTCTCTCATCAGACTTGTACACAACTCAGAGACCCCTGGGTGGACTGAGTGGTTCTTAGATTGCCAGTTGAATCTCAAAATGCTTCATCTGTTCGCTAATTGGGGGGGGGGGGAGGTGCTGTGGGAAAAGGGAGGTATTTTTTCATGTGTTTTTCAGATTTCCACAATTTTCTGGAAATTTCAAACCCGAGCGTTTCTTCTGTCCCCAAATTCTTGATCCTGATTCATGCACATAATGGCATATTGCTGTCACTGCCTGCTGATTCGTCAGTTACATGTGTGAGCAAGCTTTGGGGGAAGTTAATACCCAGCAAGATTGTCAGAAATGTGAGCATTTGCTCCTTAATAACCATAGCAGGTGGGAGAGGCGATGAGAACATTCGAGTCGGGGAGATTTTGTTCCCTAGAGAACTCACTGGATTCCAGGAGCCTGTTTTTCTTGTTTTGTGCTTTTTCTCACCTTGTCTGGATCAGATCCAAGATGGATCAGTAGGGAGATGGATCAGTAGAAATCTGGGTCCAGATCTCTATGTATTCATTTGTATTTCTAGCACTTAGGATGCTTTCTTTCTTTTAAAGATTTATTTATTTATTATATGTAAGTACACTGTAGCTGTCTTCAGACACTCCAGAAGAGAGAGTCAGATCTTGTTAGGGATGGTTGAGAGCCACCATGTGGTTGCTGGGATTTGAACTCCGGACCTTTGGAAGAGCAGTTGGGTGCTCTTACCCACTGAGCCATCTCACCAGCCCCCTTAGGATGCTTTCATATTGCCTTCTGAATGCATTTATTAATATCCTCATTCCTCCACCAGTGAGAGTGGGAGCCATGAGAGCAGAGACCTTGTCTGTCCTTTTCACCCTGGTCTGTGCTGATGCTAGAATAATTTGTGGGAACATACCGGACAGCTCAGTGAATGTGTTGCCTAGGTAACCAGAAACCCAGTTCTCCTCACTGTGGTCCCTTTTATAGATTGACCCAGTACATTCAGGATGAGGTGAGACCATTCCAACATATCCTGAACGTGAGTGTCAATTCTGGGTGTCTCTGATGGACTTAGAGGACAGGAGATAATGGAATTGTAGGAAAAGGTGTTCAGTTTACAGAGAAGGTCCAGATTTGAACCTTGACTCTTGGCTAATGGATAAATGGAGGTGGGCATGATTTCTGTACCTATGAAAGTTGTAACTATTATACCACCCTGCATATACTTGAAATCTTTGGATGGGAAATGTATTTTAAAAAATGTGTTTTAGACTTAAAAATGCTTATAAATGTTATCACTGCAGTAACACAGGGGTGGAAGGCTCTACTAGGACCTAGCAGAGAGCATTCCTTCCTCCAGCCTCGGTCCCTACCCCCACCCCACCCCCCCCACCCCCGGCCCGGTGCTAATGGTGAACACATTGTCGTCCATGATGAGTCTGTTATCATTATTCTTTGGACTCCATCTTCAGCAGCTATAATGGCATCAATAGCTGCCTGAGTCTGATTCCGTGTTTCTCTCTCCCCAGGCGGCTGCTGAAGAGTGAACTTGGATCATTCATTACTGACTATTTCCAGGTAAGCTTGGAAGGTCCCAGCGCCCATTATTCTACATTGCAGTTCACATACCCACAGGGAGGGGTATCCATACTCAGTGACTGCTCCCTCAGTGCCCACCCACAGTTACATGGGCTGAAGGAGCTGCTGCACCCACTTGGTCCCTGATGTGAGTGGAGATCAGTCAGATCCCTTGCAGTCTCAGGCGTTTGAGTCTCGGGACTCATTTATACTGTTAGAGACTGTTGCTCCTTTGGGGTCCATCTGTCTGTCCTTATCATAAGAGAAATTGTGCCTCAGAAGCTCTAAAATATGTCTTTAACTTACAGAAAAACACTTTTTCTTTTTTTGAGAGAAAAAAAAAGTTTCCAGAATAAACCATAATAAGCAGGCACATGGCCTGCTTTCTAGAAGGCTCTTTTCTCCTCCCTGCTGCTTACTCTGGATTGTGTATTCCACATCACACAGTCCCTGGAGAGCTGCACTGTCCAGCTCTGGGACACAGGCAGGAAAAGGCAGAATCCACTTGATATTCCTGAAGACATAGCTTTCCACCAGAGGACAGTGACTTCCACCACTGCCCTAAATCCCGCCTGTCCTATGTGTGGTGTCTAGTTGGGTTATGTGCCCTTTGAACAGTTTATTTCTTGTCACTAGGCCTCCTGGTCTGTTCTGTTGACAGCAGGATTGGTATGATAGGCAGACTTCCCTCCTGCCTATGCATTGTTGTGGGGCTAAGAAATCCAAAGTCCCAGGTGTGTGTGTGTGGGGGGGGGGGGGGTGTCTGTCTGTCTGCTCCCCTGTGTGTGTGTGTGTGTGTGTGTGTGTGTGTGTGTGTGTGCCTGCAAAGGACAGTTTCTAAGTCATAGACATAAGCTGCTTCGTTACCTCTGAGCAGGGGGGATTTGGGTGTTGATGGTGAGTAGCCGGCTATGTGACCCTCCCTCCCATGACGTCAGCTCCCGGTTCTCACTCATTTGCTAGGTGGGTCTGGGCAAGCTGCTTTATTTCTGTCTGGCTCAGTTTTCTTGTTTGTAAGATGAGGACAAAAATATAGTTTACCCTATTATGTGGTTTACATGAAATAACAGCGGTGGAGAACTCAATGCTAGTTGTAGCATGTAACATAACATAGCATGAAACATGGCAACATAACATGGTGGTCATGATCATGGACCTTGCTACAGGCTACCCAGGTTCAGGAACCAGCACGGCCATTTACTGAGTGTGTTGCTGGGAGCAAGTTGCCATTTCTGTCTCTTTCAGTTTCCTCTTCTACAAAACCAGGACCTAACCTTTAGGACCTACCCATATAGGGTTACTGTAGGGACTAAATACATTTTTATTTACAAAGCCTTACGGGCTAGCACAATAAGAGAGTAAGTGTTTGTTAAATTTATCCTGGTTCTTATTTCTTATGCTGAGGCACAACCCCATCCATTCGAATGGGAAAGGAAGGTTAAAAACACATAGGCTTTTGGTGGTAGTTTGTTTTGTGTTATTTTGTGTCCAAGTAGAGCTCAATTTTAAAACTGTTTGGAGAGATTTTTGCAGTTAGAAAGTGGGACATCATTTTGTTTATTGACTCAGTATCAGGAAGTGATCAACTCTTATGTCCACTATTAAAGGATGACAGATGTCAGTCAGCTAAACGCAAGCTCATATTCACGTGTGTATGTGCAGGTGTGTGCACTCTTGCATATACATGCATAGTCTGAGAGAGAGAGAGAGAGAGAGAGAGAGAGAGAGAGAGAGAGAGAGGGAGAGGGAGAGGGAGAGGGAGAGGGAGAGGGAGAGGGAGAGGGAGAGAGAAAGAGAGAGAGAGACAGTAACCCTAAATCTAGTTAGATCAAGACCCAGTGGAAACCTGAAATTCAGTCAGGTTACCCGGCTAGGGGGAGGAAGGGAGGGATGAAGTCTCAGAATGTGATAGTGAGTCCTAACTGTGAGTCATCTTATTTGCCCTTCACTCAAAGGCCAGCCTCTACCTTACTCTGCTCCCCTGTGGTCTCTATTGATTGGTTTGAAGGCAGGCTACTGAAAATAGTTTTGTTTTGTTTTGTTTTTTTTCTTCTTCTTCATAAGTCCTGAAGAAAGGAGCCTGCCGGGCTAGGCTGCCTTCTGCCTTGACATTTGAAAGAGATGGGGTCCCTGTGGTTTCAGTCAAGTTTTAAATGCCAGCTGTTGTTTGGCCTTGGGGGTTACCCCTAGGCCGGTAGGAAGGGTGTGTCTGGTGGGGACTTGTGCACATGGGAAGCCCTGAGGTTTTGGGAGGTGGCTAATACTGCTTACAAAGATGCCAGAGACTTCAAAACTAACAACCACATGCCATTTCCTACCAGGAACCTAACCGGAGAAGGTGCTTGGTGAACCCCACGTCTTTTTCTCAGCGTGTGGTGTGGGGAATGCTTTTTCAGAACTTTGAATGCGGGGGTTTTTCTTATTTAGGGTGCTAAACTGGAAAAAGACTCGTCTAGACACACTTATAATGCAGTTGTTTTTAAGTTGTGGGTGTTTGTTTCCAGCCCCACCCCTCCCCCCAATGTTTCTAAGCATTTACTTTCCTTCCATTTACCTCTGTCAACGGTTTAGAGTTGTCAACAATACATATCAGAAGTGACATTTAGGAACCTAAATGTGGCAGTGAATATCATCAGAGGTGGGCTTAGAAAATGTTTGCTTTATCCCTTATTGTCATGCCAGAGAAAGTCTATGCCATCTTCTCCAGGACTTGGCAGCCTCCTTAGTTAAGGAAAAGGGAGCTAACCTTGAACTTGGCAGTTTTAGCTAGGGATAGGTGACTGTCAGTATTTGTTTGCTGTTAGTTAATTTCTGAGCGAGTTTTCCACTTGTGGTAAGGGGTGCTGCTACCGGTTTCTTTTAGCACGCAGTGACAATTTTGACAAACAGCTTAAAGAAAAAAAAATGTTCATAAAGGATAACAATGCAGGTGTTCCTGCCTGTGGCCACCGTGGTGAAGGTAGTTCAGGAGACATTCAAGTGGGAAGACTGGGGCTGGGTACCGCTGAGGTTTTCAAATCTGCACAAGAAATCTCCACACAGCAAGGAGTCCCTGGGATCTGGGAAGCTTCACAACAGTTCAGGGGCAAAGCCCCAAGAGGCTCAAACAAAGGATCTGGAGCAAAGCAGGGGGGGGGGTGGCGGGCGGGAGGGCGAGCCTTCAGGAGCCGAGCCCTAGGACAATCAGGAAAGTCCCTCAACCCCCGGTTGTTTCAGAAGAATGTAAACAAGCTCCCTCAATGTGAGGTCTGCACGATGCCCCCCCCCCCCCACCTCAGCGTGAGGTCTGCACGACCTTCCCCCCCAACCTGCTTTTGAAAGTTGGCTTTGCCCTTTTGTGGGACCCTCCTCTCCCGGTGAGAGCTTGGCACTTGCAGAGTCATAGCCAGAGCTCTTCCTGTCTGGGTCTCTACCTTAGAGCAAGTGAGCATTTTTATTTTACAATTTTAAAGAAAGAACATCCACAGTGAAGAATAATGAAAATGACCTGGGGTGAGGGCAGAGACAGCAGGTAAAAAAAAATTCGGCTTATCTCTGCTCTGCACACAGAGAAGACAGCCTGTTTGGGCTGCAGGAACCTGAATAGATTTCTGAGAGACAGTGGCCAGAAAAATTTCTGACATTTCCAGTTTTGACTCTCCCCCCCCCCCCCCCCGTCTGTTTTGAATTGTGCCTGAGAGGAAAATTGAGGTTTCGGAGTAGAACTCTATCCCAGGGACTGCCTGGAGGGATAATTGGTTCTCTGGCGTGTTTGAAAATGGATATTATAAAATGATCTGCATTTTTGGATTCCTTAGTAAGGTATCTCTGTGGTTCAATGTATGGGGGAGCAGGGTGACAAATACCTCCATTTCTCAGTTCTGCATCTGTGGGTTGCTCTGTTTGCTACAAGTCTCGCCCCAAGCTCAGAAAGTCCCATTTCTTTTGGATTGCTTCATAGAGAAACTAAAGTCAAGGGCTCTGAGCAAGGGACTGTTAGGGGAGCAGCAGGCACGGACAAAGCAGTTGTCAATAGGTCATAGATGCCTGGCTGTGTTTGTGTGTGTGTGTGTGTCTGTGTGTGTGTGTGTGTGTCTGTGTGTGCATGCACATACATACATGCACATGTGAATTGGCATACACATGTTTGTGAACTTAAAGGTATGTTCATAATTTGTTTATCTGATTGTTGCAAGAGCCCGAGCAGAGACTGATCATCATTGTGCCAGGGAAACGTGCTCTTGGCAGTAGCTGAGAGAGGAGACCCAGGGCTAGGGGTCCCAGACAGAATGGAGTTTAAAGCTGTGGCACTGACTGACGATGGATATCATGCAGGTCAGGGTCTTCAGATCAGATCCAGAATAAATAAATATAAATGAGTAAGATAAATAATTATGAAGATGGGACAGGGTGAGGAGAATATCTCTTGCGATTTTCAAATCCAAACCAGATGAGGAAGATAAGGTACGATTTCCATTTTTGATCCCTCTCAGAAGACTTCTGTAGTAAGCCATATTTCCTAGAAGGAAATGGAGACTGTGAGGTGGGCAGCTGGGAAGGAGGGGACTTCCATGCATTCTCTGGAGGTTCAGCGTGGGGCACAAAGGAGCCTGATAGGGAGGGTGGGTGAGGATTGCGTTCTCTTTAGGTAAGAAGGCCACTAGGATTGAGGTTTGAATGGTATTCAGGACAAAGGCAAGGTGAAGCCTGTATACAAGGAATGGCTTAGAAGTTCCTGGTGGCCACTCTGACCTCTTCTGAGATAGAGCTAACTAAGTAGAGAGTATCCAGCCAGCCAGGGATTTCTGAAGCTCTCTTGCCCCCCTCCTCCTGGTTTCCCAAGTGGTTACATGAATTTTGTGCAATTATTTGTTTATCTTTATAATTCTTTTCTCATACTTTATGAAACAAGTGGAAAAATGAATCTTGAAATTGATAACTTCAAGTCTTAATAGGTTTTAGATAACGATGAAAACCAATAGGTGTGCTAAGGTAATGGGCTGTTAGCTTCACTGGATTTGTGCATAGGTACAAAATGCTAAGAGGGCTTTATCACCCGTCTTAGCTCCATGGGAGCAGGGTTTCTTTGTCATGTAGGCTTGTTGTTCTGTGTGAGAATATATGTTAGGAGCCCGCTACATATGGAATCGAGGGATTTAGTAGAGATCAGCTAGGGACTGGTATGAGCCAGGGTTAGCAAGGAGGCAAAGCGGGGCCACAGCGAACTGTGGTGCTGCACATGCGGGAGTACAGTAAATAGTCGCGGTCAGCAATCCAATGGTCATGGGAAGCAAAGGGTGTTGTGAATTTTTGTTTAGTATGGCAAGCCCTCTCTGCCCCCTGTGAGAGTTAGAATGAAGGTTCAGCTGGCAGAGTGCCGGGCAAGCATCCATGAGGAGGTGTGATCAATCCCTACCACTCTAGAAGCCAAGAATGGTGGTGCAGGTCACTGTCTATTTGGCATAGGGTTCATCCTCCTGGGAAGCTGGGGCTGGCATTATTCCCCAATAGCTTACTTGATTACTTTTTTCCCTGGGTCCCTCTGACTGTGTTGGGAGTTCCTCTGCTTGATAGGTGACATAATGGTTGGCGAGCTGTAACACCCCCCCCCACACACACACACACACACATACACCTATCCGCTTCTCTGCTCACCTCAGCACCTTTATTCTGCCCCATGCTGCCCAGGGTAAGCTGATCTTTTCCCCAGTCAGCTGCTAGTGGCTTGGGCAGCTATCCTCCAAATATCCTTGTCGAGAAGTTTTTCCCAAGCTTCATTTTTCTGTTTGCAGCCCATTTCTCTGTGTCTTAGGGGGCAAATGTCAGCTCTTTCTACTTCCGGATCCTTCTGCCACTTCATTAATGTGTTGTTTTGTCCCTAGCCAAGTTCGCTGATGGTGTGGCAGAAGGATGTGTTAAGTAACAACCGGCCCGTTGCCAAGTCCCCAGTCATTTCCTAAGGAGCTACTATTTAATAAACTGGTGGTTTGTGATCTAAGGCTGGCCGGGGAGGTGGTAGAGAGAGCCATTTGAGCTAGGAGGGGTCATGAGAAAAGCAGAGTCTCCAACTCTGTCGCCACTGTCATTTAGCAGCAAATGTCTGTCAGAACCTTTTAGATCCAGGCACTTGGCGGGGATGAGAATTCTTTGAGGTGAGAAACAGGAAGAACAGATGCTTAGAAAAATGGTAGGGAATACCTGAGCTAAAACATACCCCTCTTTCTCATTCCTGAACCCCTTTGCTTTTTTCCTCCCCCCTTTCCTTCTTACTTCCGATCTCTCTTTTCCTTGGTTTCTGTCTCTCAGAACCTTTGAGCAAGCCTAAGTCCCATAGATGGCAAATTGGCATCTTCCTAGGTAGAGTGGATGGCAGTGGTGTGATCTTCAAAATCTGTAGGCCATGTGGCTGTAATGGGGTGTGGACTTCTATCTCCTTCCCACAGGTCTGCCACGGCTACATACACAAGTCAGGTTTCTACACTGTAGGTAGGATGGCAGTAATAGGTCAGGGTGTGGGTGTGGGCATGAAGCGTGCACATTCTGTCTGGGAGGTAGTGGCTCCAAACTCCCTGTGTTTTATGTTATAGTATCTGGCCATACCTTCCTTACAAACACACACACACACACACACACACACACACACACACACACACACACACACACAGGGGATGGCTGGGGGGCAACTGCAGAGCAGTAAATTCTAACTTCAGGACCCTTCAAATGCTAGACCTTAAGAGATGTATGAGCCTGTATGGCTGCAGATTTTCTGAAGGGAAAATTCTGTCTTGACCTGTGGTGTTCTAGGCGAGGGGTGGGGACAGGAGCTGTCCTGGCATCTGAGCAAAGAATACAGCTGTGGCTGAATTTTGTGTGTGTGTGTGTGTGTGTGTGTGTGTGTGTGTGTGTGTGTGTGGTCTGGGTGTTTGTGAATGAAATTCAGGACAAGGTACCCGTTCTGGAGGTGGGGAGAAGCTAGGTGCTGGGGCGTCCTGAGAATCCTGGACTGCTCTGTAGGCACTGAGGGGAGGAGTCCTAGTGGAATCTGAGCTGCATTCTTGTGGGCTGGAATCTGGGGTAGGAAACTCTACCCTAACCTCAGTCCCTGGAAGATCAAAGCATTTGTGGCATGCTTTTCAAGGAGTTTGAGCTTCTTGGAAAATGGAGCCCCTTAAATATCAGCAAATCTGTGTGTGAGCAGACTCTGGTGACCACAGGCTCCAAGTGGGGACAAGGACTATATGACCCGAATGGCTCCTTCAGACCCCACACTTTTGTTTATTTTGATCCAAGCTACAGAGTTTCTGTGCTCTGTATCATGAGAGCCTTAGAAAGAATTTTCTGTGTCATTTCCCCTCCTAAGCCAGAAATAACTCCTTTTCCTTGGAAACACATATTTTTCCTTCTAATATCTCCTTGAAGGGAGAAGACCAAAGGCCAGGAAGGAGGCTCTGGGCCGTCTGTTGGAATCTATTCCTTCTGATTCGGACAAAGGCATTTTTACCAAATGAAGAAAGTGGGAACAGATTTAGGGACCCTATGTCACCTCCTCCACCCGCCTTAAAAACATTCTGATTCTTATCTTGACTCCTTAAAAAAATACAATATAGTACTTGTCACCAAAATAGGCAGCTGATTTTAAGTTCAACAAAGATTTGCAGAACACCAGCTGTACCCAGAATCCTGTTGGAGTAGGGAACTAAAGTAAGAAGTGGTCCTTGTCTTCCAGGATCTAAAAGCCTAATGGACATAGTTAGTGTTGTTTGTTTGTGCATGCATGTGTGTGTGTGTGTGTGTGTGTGTGTGTGAGTGTGTGTGTGTGTGTGCTATGTCCAAGTATTCATGGATGTGTGTGTCCCTGTGTCTGTGTGCATGTGGAGGCCAGAGGCAGGATATCGGATGCCCTGTCTCTCGTTCCTCACCTTATTCCTTTGTGGCTGAATGTCTCACTGAACCTGGAGCTGGGCTGGTAGATTGCAAACCTCGGGGGGAACCTCCTGCCCCAACCCTCTTCCAGCACTGGGGCTATCAGTACTTACTATCACTCTCCTGCCACCTGGATGCTGGATATTTGAACTTAGGTCCTCATGCTTGCCTGGTAAGTACATAACTACTGAGGTATGTCCGTAGCCCTAGAAGTATTTATTAATTCATATCATAACATGGAATAATTTTTGGTTTTGTTTTCTTAGTTTCTTTTAGCACCCTAGTTTGTCATAGCCTCCCTTAGTGTATATAATTAGGGTGATGGGAAGGAAGGGGTACCAGTGTTGACACTCAGGAGTCTTTAGCAGTGCAGAGATGACCTTCTGAGAGCCTCGTGCTGGGGCAGATATTCTAAAGCAGTGGTTCTCAAACTATAGGTGTGACACCATTGGGAGTCCTACATCAGTTATCCTGCATAGTAGATATTTATATTATGACTCATAACAAGCAAAATTACAGTTATGAAGTAGCAATGAAATAATTGCAGGTTGAGGGTCACCATGACATGAGGAATTATATTAAAGGGTCACAGCATTAGGAAGGTTGGGAATCACTGCTCTAAGGTCACAGTGGGATTTGTGCTCAGGTGGCGTGACTACTGTCCTTTCCCCTCATCTGAGCAATCTTTCTCATCCATCTTGGCTGCCAGGAGGTCTAGATCAGCTGACATCGGACTGTGTTCTTGCTTTCTGACCCAGAGGCGGGATGCATTCTGGGCCAGAGCTGGAGAATAGGTTGGGGCTGTGATGTAATTCCCTCTACAGTCCATAGTAGTTTTTTTCCCCTCCAACAAAATTGGCATGCTTCAGTATGGTGTTATTCTGACTCTAATTTGAGTTCCATGTGCCATCTTGAAATCAAACAGTAGCCAATTACACTTTAAAATGGGGTCATATCTGAATCCTGGTGGGATTTTAGAATCTGGATCATGTGTGCCTGTCCCAGAAATGTGCTAGCGCTTTTGATAACTTTCTTGGTACAGAGGTAGGAGAGACATCCTGTTGTGCAAGCATGAGGACCTCAGATTGGATTCCCAACACCCATGAAAAGGCCAGGCCTGGTTGCATGTTATAACCCCAGTGCTGGGAAGGCAGAGGCAGGAGGATGCTAGGGGCTTGTTGGCTAAATAAGACTATTGTTGAAATAGTAATAGTGTTCTCAGGTTCAGTGAGAGACCCTGTCTCCAAAGAGTAAATGGACATCATGCACTCACAGAGGCAAGGAAGAAGACACATTCACACAGACACACAAACACACAAACACACATGCCCCCAGAAACCCTCAGTACATCCATTAAAGTCCTGCCATCGCTGGCTTTCTTTACTTCTCACTCCTGGGAAGATGTTAAGCTCTTGCCACCGCTGTCACTGATTACTAAGGCTATGTATGGTGGTATGTGTCTATAATCATTAGCTTTTGTAAGAACTTAATGATATGCCAGTGGTATCATAATAATGAGAATTTAAATGTTCCCAGCAGAAAGAAATGTTAAACATCTGAGATATGCCACGTACTGTGATTTCGTTGCTACACATGACACGCATGCACTGAAGTGTCACAAATACACAACTGTGTTATATGTCCGTTAACATTTTTAAATGTGAGGCCGGAGAGATGGCTCAGCGGTTTAAGAGTGTGTACTGCTCCTGCAGAAGACCCAGGTTCAGTTCCTGCCACCCACACTGGTTGACACACAGCTGCTTGTAACTCCAGCTCCAGGGGATCCGATGCCTCTGGCCTTTGTGAGAACTGCACTTGTGTGTTCTTATTCCCATTCAGACAGACACAGATGCGTGATTGCAAACAGTAAACATAAATGTTCTTAAATTGAAATCAATTGAAAACATAATACAACAGTACAGCTAGTGAAAAGCGAAGAAAGCTAGCGAAGGCAAGAAGGGGGCTGGAGGCACACTTCTAGTACTTAGGAGGCAGAGGAAGAAGGTTACAAGTTTGAGACCAGACTGGGCTACATAGTAAGACATGGTCTATAAAGTAGGTGAGCAGGACCTGAACTGCTGTGGTACCTACCTTCCTCCCACTCAACTACATATACTGCCGTCATCAGTATTGTGCTGACTACCTTGACAGCTATCTTGAGAGCTGGGAACTTCAATTGAGAAAATGCCCCCAGAAGATTGGGCTCCAGGCAAGCCAGGCACTGTTCTTAATCAGTGATTGATGTGCGAGGGCCCAGCCCATTGTGGGTAGTGCCAACCCCGGGGCTGGCGGTTCTGGGTGCTATAAAAAAGCAGAGTGGGCAAGCCATGAGGGGCAAGCTAATGAGCAACACCCTTCCATGGCCTTTCTGCATCAGCTCCTGCCTCCACATTCCTACCATGGTGTGTTCCTGTGTTGACTTCCCACAATTGACTGTAACTCAGGATATGTTAGTCAAATAAACCTATTCGCTTGTGGGCTGCTTTGCTTGTGGTGTTTCATCACAGCAGTAGAAACCCTAACCTGTATTGGGAGCTTTGGGTTTTATAAAGGGCTGTGGGAGGAAAACATTGGCCTTTGCTCTCTACCGCCCTGACAAGGGAGCACAGGTCTTTGATAACCTAATGAGAGAGGCTCAGAGAGAGGTACCAGGCCATCAGTGATCTCAGTTTCTGTAGTTCACATAAGGGTGGTTTTGTGTGTTAGGGACACACACACACACACACACACACACACACACACACACACACACAAGGTGGAGGTCTTAGTGAGATGCTTCAGAGTAGAGTGGAAAAGAGCTTAGCTTCTACAACTGGGAAGAATGTCTTACCTCCTATGAGCTGGCAGCCATTGGTAATCGATGAAGGATTCAAATTCTCTGATAGATGCGGGATACTCATTCATTGCTAGTTGTAACCGGAGAGAACTTAGCCTGACTCTTTACAACTCTCCCATGCACCCTGTTGATAGACACGCAATCGAGGCTGCCTAAAAGTTGGCATTTGATCTCTTTCTGTTGTATCAAGTATGAGGAACCATAGATTTATTCTTTTTAAATTTTGTATTTGTTTAATTATGAGTGTGTGTGTGTGTGTGTGTGTGTGTGTGTGTAGGTATGTGGTCAACAAGAGCAGGAGAAGTTGAACCCTACTGGGGCTAGAGATACAGGCGATTGCAAGCCACCTGATGGGAATGCTGGAAGACCAGAGTCACTGAACCACCTACCCAGCTGCTTGAATTTGTTTGTTTTGAGATGGAGGTCTTTCTTTGTAGCCATGGCTGATCTGAAACTCACTATGTAGAGCAGGCTAGCCTTAAACTTACGTAGATCCACCTGGTTCTGCCTCAAGAATTCTGGGCTTGCACCACCATGTCTGGCTCCAAATTTATTCTTAAAAAGGAAAAAAAAAAAGGTCCAAATGCCCCAAAACCTCACTTTGTTTAGTTTCCCATTTGTCTAGGCTCTCCATATGAGTTTAAGTCATCAAGAGCCTCAAGGGCTTTGGGCTCAACAGTGAATTGGACCGGGTCCCTTCTGTATCTCTTAGTTTGAGAGATGAGTGGGGTGGTGATTGCGTTTGGCCTTTTGGCTTACTACCCTTGGGCTGTGTGGTGTCTCACAATCTTCCTCTGAGATTCTTGTTCTCCCAGGACAAAGGGCTTCTTACACTTAGAAACCTGACTAGCACAAGGGGCCTGGAAAGTCTGCGCTGCGAGTGGGAATTGGAAGAGTTGGAAAAATGCCCTCTAGTGTAGCTTGCCTCTAGTCCAGTCTCCTGGATCAGAGTCACCCAGCTCTTGTGATCTCTGTTCTCTCTTGGCAGAACCAGCTTCTTGCAAAAGGACTGTCCTTTGTGGAGGAGAAGATCAAGCTGTGTGAAGGCAAGTATGGGGCGAGGAGGCGCTGGTGCATGGGGCTCTGCCTCAGACTCTGGTGTTGGCAGGGTTGAGCCACATCTGTCTAAAAGTAGCAGATTCCCAGTGAGTGAGTCACCCCTGCCTCTTGCCGCCTTCAGGGGTTTGAACCAGCCGCCCCCGTCAGGGCAACACAGACTGCTTTTGCAAAAATGGGCTGGGAAGGGGGTGATAGTGGAGACCCAAGTAAGGGGTTTCCCACTGATGCATCCTGGGGGTGCCCTTTGAAGGGAAAGGGGCACTTGCTCTACTGCAGATGCTTCTGGTCCATCTGGTCTGTTCCAAGCTGTTTTCTATCCCCCATTGCAATATTTCTTGGGATCATACTAGACAGAGGTGCTCCCAATTTGGGGAACAGTAGACAAACAGGCTCTCAATGCTATGTGATCTGACAGATGAAGAAAATGTCTTGGTCTGTCTGTAATCCAAGTGACTGGATAGAAAGAAAGTGACTGGAGAGAAAGGTCAGGTGGTAGTCTCAAAGGATAGAGCAGACCACCCCTTCCATTCCACTGAGAGTTTCTAGGGACTTGGCTAGCTTGTTCTCTGGTTCTCTAGTGAATCTTGGCACATTTCTCCATCCCAATCTCTCTATCTGTCTGTCTCTCTGTCTCTCTGTCCCTGTCTCTCTCTCTGTCTCTCTGTCTCTCTCTGTCTCTGTCTCTGTCTCTCTCTGTCTCTGTCTCTCTCTCTCTCTGTCTCTCTCTCTCTCTCTCCTCTTGTATCCCAGGCTGGCCTCAAATTTACCACATAGTGGAAGATGACCTAGAACTTCTGCTTGATCCTCCTGCCTCCACCTCCCAAGTTCTAGGACTACAGTATGCACCACTACACTTGGTTTATGCTGTTAGAGATTAAACCCCAGGGCTTTGTGCATGCTAAGCAAGTACTTTATTAACTGAGCTACATCCCCAGTTCAGAGTCTAATGTTTTTTTTTTTTTTTTTTTTTTTTTTTTTGGTTTGTTTGTTTGTTTTTCGAGACAGGGTTTCTCTGTATAGCCCTGGCCGTCCTGGAACTCACTTTGTAGACCAGGCTGGCCTCGAACTCAGAAATCCACCTGCCTCTGCCTCCCGAGTGCTGGGATTAAAGGCGTGCGCCACCACGCCCGGCCCAGTGTCTAATGTTAAAGGAATGAAGTGAGTAAAACATACCTATGACACCATACTCTGCACACAGGTGGCTAGCTACCATTTCTTTGTGCTCTAGCCAAATATCCTCATGATAGGCGAGAAGGATGTCCAGACACAGACTTCATAGGGCTTTATCTAACCATATACTAGAGTATATGACTTCAAAAACTTGAAGGACATTATGTCCAGTGAACAACATTTTCCCCTATTTCATGAGAATGACACCATATTATGGCACCTGGAAAGACAAAGTTGGAAGAAAAATAAGAGATAGCTGCTAGAAAGTTCTGGTGTTTGTCTTGAAGTAAATGCCCCCCCCCCGCCCCCAACCTTTGGAAATAACCAATGGTAGAAATGGATACACACACACACACACACACACACACACACTTTTTTCTCTGGACCATAAAAAGACTGTAATGTTTGTTCTCTAAGTCTGTAAATACCCACTAAGTCAAGGCTTTACATTCTTTGATATTGGGGCTGAAGATGTTTCATCAAGTAAGAGGGCTTGCTGCTTTTGCAGAGGACCTAGGTTCAGTTCCTAGTACCCATATCAGGAGGATGTTCACTATTGCCTGTAGTTCCAGCACTAGAGCATCTGAGTCGCTCTTCTCCTTCTTCTAGCTTCCTTGGGCACCTGCATGTGGTACACATGTACTCATACACACGTACAAACACACACACAAATAAATAAATAAATAAAAATAAATTAAAGATCTCATTTGACGTTGTGATAAAAACACATGATGTACGATGTCTGCCTGTCACCCGGTCACGGTTCATAGCCCTGACTTTTCTCCTCTCTGTCATGGCCTCCAGTTCTTTGTCCTGTGTTCTCACAACCACTGTTAACACCTTGCTTCCAGAGTTTTGACTAATAGGGATAATACAGGAATCGTATTTTTATTAAGTGTCTTCTTTCATTGGACATAATGACCTCTCAGTTCATGTGTGTTGGCACATGTCAGAAGTCACATAGGTTTTTTTGAGGCCAGTTACTCCAGTATATAGCTAGATAATGTTTTCTTTATCCATTCATCCATCAGTGGTGACTTGTTCTGACTACGAAGTCAGTGGTTCTTTGAATCTGGGAATCAGGTTAGTTCACAGGTATTGGAAGGTGGCCCTCCAGTCAAGGAAGGGGCAAGAAGCATTTGTTCCTGGCTATACCACTTGTGTGTCAGTCTGTATATCTTGTATGTCAGTTCTGGGGAGTTATTGGAGCTCCTGGAAATATGTAAAACCAGCCCTAGGAAATAGGTGCTGAGTAAGATTGAGATGTCCTTGAATCAGGAAGGTGGAAGTGTGGATACAAGTGACCCTCAATTAGAGATGGACTTGAGTGGAAACCCACAGATGGAGAGTCAATGGGATGTCTGAAGATCATCCAAGATTTTGTGCCTATAAACCCAAAGCATGGCCAGGGGACCAGTGACGCAGTGCAGGCGTTTCCATGAGGCTCCCTAGTCTCAGGTTTGTGTTGTTGGAGCCTTTTCTGCATACTGAGCAAGCTTAGGAGGACATTTAAGAAGTGTCCTCATCTTCAAACAGAGTAATGCTATTCTTTGGTTCCATGCATTAGAACTTCAAGAAAGGTTTTGTTTGGTTGAAAGGTTTCTTGTTTGGGAATAACCAGATGCCCTGTGTATGCCATTGCTTAGTGAAGGCGCCCTAGCCCATGTCTGCTCCCACTCAGGGTTCTTGCTGTCTTCAGCTGTATGTGACAGCCACTGCTGGGCAGGAACCACCATATTGTTTTCTACAGTTGCACTGACCGTCCTTCTCAGGATGTTTTTATAGCATCCTGTGTGCCACTGACAACTTCTGTGGAGTAGCCAAGGGAAGATTTGATGACAGCCATCTAGAACCTTCCATTCAAACCCCTTCACCTTTGCAGGGAGCTGATTCTGACTTACAGGCTGTTTCTGAAAATGAAGCTACCTCTTTCTTCCTTTGTTGGTCTGTGTCTGCTGCTCTCACAGAAGACTTTCCGGAGCCTTCTTTCCTCTCTGATCTTTGCAGCCATTAGCCAGATCCAACCTTCCAGAAGGTACCTCCCAGCTCCATGGTGGAAGGACTCTTTTATACACTCATGAGGCCTCTGTCTTAGCGTGGAAGCAGGCACAGCGCTGTCCCACAGGATTCTCCCTCCCCTTCACCGTAGAAAGCTTCAGATAAGGGCTATAAACAAAGCAGTCAGAACAGCCTTTACCCCACCTTGGGGTTCATTTTGGATTTAGGAAACCGAATGTCCCTACCTCAACCCGTGAGTGAATGAGTATCGCTTACATTGAAAGATGATTCTATGTGGCTGATCAGTTAGTAATTGAATGCCAGGTCCTTTGTAGGTTCTGGGGAAGCTAAACTGGAAATGGGAACAGATATGAATCAAATTATCATATATTAAAATATGTCAGTCATGTGTGAGTATGTTAGAGATTCGGGGTGTGTAGCCAAGGTTAGGACTGCTAACGTATTCAGGGTGGGCTTTAGTTGGCTGGAGGAAGTTTCCTATAAGAATTAAATCTGAGCTGAATCTATGAGGATTAACAGGCAAGTTCGCCGAGGAGGTGGGCAAGAGAAGTCTGGGCAGAAGAATTTTCATAGGCAGAGTCTCTGTGCTGTGAGGAAGTGTGGTGAGTCTGAGGGGCAGAGCTTAAGCCTGGTTAGCCACACTCCAAAGCCCGAGGGAGGTCTAGCTGAGGATGAAGACCCAGGAAAAGGAGACAGATCCTCTTGGCTGTGTGTTCCATCTTGTAGTAGTGTCCTTTCTCTAAGAGAAAACAGAAAGTGTTCCTACTTATTAGAAAGGCTTGCTCTGTAATGTCACCCCTTTGGGTCAGATGGTGCCTCCTGCCGCTGATAGACCTGGCACCTGCCACTGATAGACCTGGCACCTGCCACAGCCTGCACAGTTGGCCCTTGCCATTTTTTTGCCATGAAGGCTTTTCCATAGTGGTTTGCTGATGTGTCTGGCTTGATGCTCCACACATGGACAGACCTGTTTCAGACTCTCAAGCTCTATTTGAAGACAATTCTAGCAATGTTTGATTAGTGCTTTGCCAGGGAAAGCAGAGGATGCCACAAGTCTGCATCCACCCTGACCTTCCAGCAGCTGTTAGCGACTAGCTTTGCCCTTGTTCTGAGCTTTCTCCCCAGCCATTGCTTTTATTGGCCATTAAATTAATAGACGGGAGACACTAAATGAGTCTATCAAGATTTGTTCCACGGAACTAATGGTGTTTTGCCAAACACGGCTCTTGGTGTCTTGTCTTGGCTGACCCAGTTTCTCTGCTCAAGATGAGCAGACAGTAGTAGCCCATCAGCTCTGACATCTAGGTCATTAAGCAGCTGCCACCTCAACCAGGCTCTCTCCCTCTCGGGTCCCTTCAGTGGCATGAGGTGACCTGTGTACTGTAGCCTGTGGGTGGCCTTTGGCTTCCTGGTTCGAGGGTGAGCAGGCACAGTCAGAAGGTGCCTCCCAGCTGCAACAGTGGGTGAAAGTGATGCTGGAGATCTCGTTTTTACTTCTTACCTGACAGTTCAAGCCCAGGATCAGGCCAGAGTACATAACTGCAAACCGTGTATGACAAGAGTGCAAATGGAGCAGGGACTAACAACCGTGCAGACAGAGCAGGGTGTAACTGCAGACGGAGCCATATATAACTGCAAACAGAGCGGTGTGTAGTGGTGCAAACAGAAAAGTGTATAACTGGTCAAACAGAGCCGTCTGTAATTGTGTACACAGACTGTTGTATGTCTGTGCAAACCAAGCAGTATCTAACTATGCAGATAGACACAGCTGTGTATAATTGTGCAAACGGATCAGTGTACTGCTGTGCAAACAATCTTCAGAAGAAGCAGGTAAAGAACGTGAGGTCAGGGACCCCAGCTTTGTCTTTCTCTGTATTCTTGGTCTGGTTACATGGTGTCTCTGAGTCTGTAAGATGGGGTAGGAGGGCTTACTCATGGATAATGTTTATCATGTGATCTCCCTTTTCTGAATTCGAGGGTAGAAAGACCCTGGAGCACTGTGACTGTGCTCCCTCGGTGCTACCGCTCTCGACTACATGTTCCCTAGTGTACTAGACTTTACATTTGAGGCGGAGCTGCCCTGTGGTCTGTTCTGTGAGTAATGGCATGTTCTCTTCTTTCTCCTGTCTACTCTCCTGTGTGTAGGTGACAATCGGATTGAGGTTCTGGCTGAAGTCTGGGACCACTTCTTCACCGAGACTCTCCCTACCCTGCAGGCAATATTTTATCCGGTTCAGGTCAGTATCACTGGAGAGCAACAGCCTGTCTCCTCCACTGACCGAGGTGATCAGGCCTCTTGCTAAGAGGGGGACAGTCTGGAGGTGGGGCATCTTTGTTAGTAAGGGCTCCAGAGGTCTTTTGAGCATTCCGTGTCTATGTTTAACCTCTGACTTCAAGTGAAAAGAGGGTCTTATATATTACCAGCAATTTGTAGGTTCTTGTTACCTTCATGGTTTTGAAATTACACACACACACACACACACACACACACGCACACACACACTGAACAAGATGAGTTTTCTTTTTCCTTCTCTTTCCTTCTCAGCCCACCCGTCCTTTCCACAGGCTTTCTCTTTGAAGTGCAGTTTTAAAGTACCTTATTAGTGCACATTGATCAGAAAGTGTTGGTTCATCAGGATAGCTTCATGTGTGTGTCTGGTGCACGATGATGGTTTGCACCCCTATTGCCCTCTGTTGCTGCTCCCTCCTTCCTCCCCCTCCTGCTAGGACCCTTGAAACACATTTCAAGCAAGTTGCTCTTGTCCTGAAGCCGTGGGAAAGAATGACGTTCCTTGGTCTCTGATGGCCTCTCACCCAGAGAGAGTTACATGATGGAATCGGGCTGGGTAGGAGGATGTGCAGGCTGGAGCTCTAGAGTGTGGGCTTGTCAAGGCTATTTAACTTTACGCACATCAGTCCCTGCAAAACATGGGATAGCGATTTAGGGCTGGCGAGAGAGCATAGCAGTTAAGAGTTTGCACTGTTCTTGTAGAGGTTCTGGCTGTGATTCCTAGCATCCACAAGTGGGTGGGTGGTTCACAACTGCCTGTAACTCCCATTTCAGGGGACCCAATGCCCGCTTCCAGACGCCATGGGCCCCTACACTCATATGTACAAACTCACACAAAGAAACAAACATATAGATACAATTTAAAGTAATAACAATAATAAGTGTTTTTCTAGAGTGTGAGATTTAGGGGGAAGACTCTTGCTTGCCATGGAAGCGTGAGGCTCTGCATTGAGATTCTTGTCTCCTGTTTAGAAGTCGGTGTGGCTGCACAACGGTGGTTGGGGGAGACAGGCAGATCTCTGAGTCTTGCTATCCAGGAAGTCTAGCTTAACTGGTGAGCTATTCCTCTCCAAATTGCTTGCACATACCTGCAGCTTGCTCACATTCCTCTCATCCCCCTGGGGTTAAGGCTTTTCCTGGTCTGCCTTGTTGAAGTATGAGTGTAGTAGGCAGAGCCACCAACAATGGTTGGAATTTCCTTATTCCCCAGCGAACCCCCCACCCCAGATTGTTTGCACTTCACTGATGGTGTTTCAAAGGAGCACTCCATACCCAACATTTAAATGTTGCTCAGTGATGTCGCTTCCCATTGCAGACTTGCCTCTCCTGTAATACAGAAGCCTGGCTGCAGTCCGCTCCCCTCGTCATGCTCAGTGTGCCCACAGATTCCTTCTCATTTGCAGTTGTCGCCCCTTAGCAAGCAGCAGGTCCTCAGAAAGACAGACCTGAGGGTAGGGTTCACTGATGTAGCAAATAAAAATACTAGGTGTTACCTTAACATTGAATTTTATATAAATGACAAATAATGAATTTTGATATATGGACATATGAGAAAAGAATTTAGCCATCATTTGTGATAGCATTCCTTCTAGGCTGTGCCCCACAGTTACCTGTCAACAGTCAAGTAATGCCTGGCTTACTATAAAAGGGGCTGTTTGCCCCTTCCTCACCTTCTTACTCTCTCTGCTCCTTCTCCTTGTCCTCCCCTCCCCTCCCCTCCCCTCCCCTCCCCTCCCCTCCCCTCCCCTCCCCTCCCCTCCTCTCCTCTCCTCTCCTCTCCTCTCCATGTCTCTGTTCTTCTCCCTCTCTCTGTCTTTCTCTGCCTATCTCTATCTCTACTTCCTCTTCATCCCCCGTACCCATGTCCTAAATAAACTCTTTTCCATACTGTATCCATTGTATGACTGGTACCTCTGGGGAAAGGGATGCCTCACCATGCGTCCTCAGAGGCACACCCTCCCACCTTGCCATAACCATGTTTTTACCAAACATATCCTAGTTCGTTCTCTGTCTCTCTCTGTCTCTGTCTCTGTCTGTCTCTCTCTCTCTCTCTCTCTCTCTCTCTCTCTCTCTCTCTCTCTCTCAAACACAACATCTTTTGTTCGATCTCTTTAACCCAAAGGAAGAAGATGCACACACAGGTGAGGGTCATTTGTGCGGCAGCTGCCAGGACATGACAATGGCCGAGGAATGTGGGGTGTGAGTCAGGATGGGCACTGAGGGGACTCAGAGCCAGGCAGGAACACAGTCATAGAGACCTAGGATCGGCTGTGCATGGCATGGCTGCTCATCCCACTCCATGCATGTCCCTGCCCCCCCCCCCAACTAAGCAGCCCACCCACCTAGCCACTCTCTTCCCTGTTGACCTTGAAGGGCATCTGCCTGTACTGATTCATTTTATTTGCTAGACAAGATGGAGAGGGAGAGACCCGGATTCAAAGTTTTAGGTGGAATTCAAAGGGGGTGAGGAGATCCGGAACAAATGGGCAGAAGGCACGCTATGTGGGCAGCCTGCATGTTGGGTAATGTGGAGGTAATTTTTCTGTCTCAAGGACAGAGGTTACAAGGAGATAGACTTGCTTTTACTTTTGGATGAGTAGGTGTCCTTTCTCTGATCCACTATGAAGTGAAGCCACAACAGAGTCTGAGAACAACCCAGGTGCCTGGTTAACGGTCGTGAGTGGTAGCCAAACAGTGATTGGCTTGTTTCTGTTAATATAAACTGGGTACCTCATCTCTCCCGGTTGAGTGCTTTTCCTGACAGCATGGGAGGCCAGCGTTTGTACATGAAAAGGCCTTTGTGGCTACTGGGACCATCCATGTAAGGTCCACATTATGTGTATCATGCCCATACACAAGTATGGGGTACTGAGGACGGTTTTGATGTACGTTGCGTCTCCCACTCTGGTCTAGGATCGCTTGGACTCACTTTTCCACAAGGGAGGTAGATGGTACTGAAGCTATACAGCCCTCTGGCCATTTACTAAGCAGAGTCGCTTCTTTTCTGAGTATGTATTGTTTAACCTTAGCTTAGAAGACTGGAAGGCGAAGTCTTTCATCTTTTCCAGGAGAGTGCTGTGACCCTCCTGCCTAGCCCACTCCCAAGTGACTGCAGGTGCTTGTGTGAAGAGGTACTGCTGAGAACATTCTGGAAAGGAGATGGAGTGGGAAGGGATGGAGTAGCAATAGAAAAACAGGTTGATTTGAGATGTTGCCCTAATTTTTTGGATCTGTTCCCAGCCTCCCTGGCCTGATCGTACCGGTGGGTTTGGAATAGGTTGCTCTTGCATGTCTACCGTGTTTACCCACTTAAACAGTCATTTCTATACTCTCCAATGTATGAGAAAGTGTGCTCTCAGATACAGATGAGTCAGTGCATTCTTTTGAGAGGGGAATGTGGCAGGATCCGTTAAAGTAAGTGTGTGTGGCCAATGTCAGGTGCCCTTCTTGACTGCATATTTTTTGAGACAAGGTCTTACTGACTTGGCTAGGTTGACTGACCTGGAATCCCTAGCTCTGCCTATCTAGTGCTGAGATGATAGACTTCATCTGGTTTTTAAATGTGGATTCCATCACCCTCAGGCCTTCATCCTTGCTCAGCTCTCACAGTAATGAGCCATCTCCACATCCCAGTGTAAGGGCAGATGTGCCATCATTGCATCCCGTTGTAAAGGCAGATGTTGATAGTGTACGCTTTCTTTCGAAGACTGATGTCGATCTGCATACACTGACAAAAGTGTCCCGAGAATCATGGATGAACATGTTTATTGCAGCATTGGTGTGGTTAAAAGGGGGAGGGGCATTTTAGTTGATGCTGTGGCAGTTAGAGTATATTCACATATCGGAATACTAAGTGTCCTTAATGTAGTACAGGGCAGGGGAGAAGCATGGTGCGCTGATTTGCAAAGGTGTCCAAGTTACACTAAGCTAAGTAAAGGCATGAAGAGTGTGGCCTCTGTGTGTTTAAAGGTTCTGTGTGCAAGTTTATAGAGCTAGAGACTGTCTAGAAAAATTCAGAAGATGAAATTTTCCCCCCTCCTTTTTTTTTTTTTTTTTTTTTCTTAGAGACAAGGTTTCTCTGTGTAGCCCTAGCTGTCCTGGAACTCACTCTGTAGAACAGGCTGGCCTTGAACTCAGAATTCCTCCTGCCTCTGCCTCTCAAGTGCTGGGACTAAAGGCGTGCGCCACCACTGCCCAACTTGAAGAGTGGTTTCTTGTATGGATACCAAGAATGCTACAGAAGGTGGCACCTGCTTGTCCTAACTGTGTCTTAACTGTTTGAATATTAGCCTGAAGACAGCTTACTTAATGATTTAGAAGTGAAATCCAAAACAAAGTGGAGAGGCCTCCAGTGCCTGGGGAGCCTCTGGGGGCTTCCCAGAAAGACCAGTAATACAAAGTTGTAATGCAGTGACTGGTGTGTGTGTGTGTGGGGGGGGGTCTGCAATTGCCTTCCTACTCCTTGCTCTCTCTTCTTCCCTCCAAATTGACATTCAGACGAGTTTCAAAAAATCTGCCTGCCCTTTCCTGCCTCCACGTTTTCTGCCTTGTATGATTTAAATTAAACACTTCTACTACTGATACCACATAAGGGGTGTAGACACAACTTGGATAGTTTCTGTCAGCCCCCAGCATCCTGTATGACTAAGTAGCCTGGCCTAAACAGAGCAACGAATCTGGGTCTTGCCCTACTAGCTATCTAGCTGTCAGGCATGGGTAATACCAGCTTCCCAATGTTTTAGATTTTGAGAGAATAAGACTGTACATGAGGGGTGCTGTAAAGAAACCACTGTGGTGGCCGCTCCACAGGTAAGAGGAGCAGAGAAAACGTGCAGAGGCATGTGGCAGAGGCCAGAGCCAAGGGGGAACAAAAAGCAAACTGGACACAGCCAGGACTATGGAAGCAAGTAGAATAGCAAGAAACAGAATTGTGAGAAAGAGACTAGGAAAGAATGGGGGTGGGGTGCTGTTATAAAAACATCTGGAACAGGGCTGGAGAGATGGCTCAGCGGTTAAGAGCACTGACTGCTCTTCCAGAGGTCCTGAGTTCAATTCCCAGCAACCACATGGTGGCTCACAACCATCTGTAATGGGATCTGATGTCCTCTTGTGGTGTCTGAAGACAGCTACAGTGTGTACTCATATAAATTTAAAAAATGCATCTTTAAAAAAAAAAAAAGATCTGGAACAGGCTGGTGGCTAGCAAAAGGGCCAGGAGGCTAGTGTGGCAGCCTTGAGCTATAACAAGTACTTGTGAATAGGGACTGAGGCCAGCCACAGGTACCTGTCAATGGAGAGCCATATGTCCCTTTTGATGGGTGGGAACCCATCTCATATGTTCCTAAGGAATTCTGGCTTTTATCTGACAGTCAGAGATCCTTCTCTGGTCCAGCCTGAGCTAAGGCATGATGGCAATTTCTGCACATATGTACTCTCTGAGACCCAACAAAGATCAAGTAACACTACTTTTCTTCTTTCTTTTTAAAGATATATTTATTTATTATATGTAAGTACACTGTAGCTGTCTTCAGACACTCCAGAAGAGGGTGTCAGAACTCATTTCAGATGGTTGTGAACCACCATGTGGTTGCTGAGATTTGAACTCAGGACCTTCAGAAGAACAGTCAGTGCTCTTAATCGCTGAGCCATCTCCCCAGCTCAACACTACTTTTCATTTGTAATTTGTAATCATCTTAATGGCATAGAAAGAAAGATGTAAAACATTGAGGTATAAATTGCTTTATCCCTGCTTCACACACTTATGCATAAATGTAAATAAATCTTCAAAAAATGTGAAGCCGTCTTTCCAAATCCCAGGGTTCCAGTAAATGAGTATGAGAAGGACACATACAAACCACAGCATACTGTGTGGAGATTATACTCACTCTTTATATCGCAATGCTTAGGGTCCTGCCTAGGGCACAGAGCCTACCAAATGCAAACTCTTATAACTATTGGCACTTTTCTCCCCCACCCATTGCCCCAACCACTGGAATAGTCACACTCCTTCTTCTTACTCCTTTCACATGCTCCTCACTACTTTTCTTCATTAATTACTTGTGACTATGTGAGAATCTAACATCTTCCGTAACCATGTAAGGTCGATTGCCTGACATGGGATGAGCACTTAAATGTTTAACAGATGAAATTGAGGAAGTGGCCTTGGGGAGGAGAGAGCAGTGATCTTTCTCTCTCTTTTCCCACCTTCCTTTCTCTCACTAATTTCCACCCACTGTAATCTCCTGACACCATGGTCCCTATTACATGGGTATTTTATTGTCTTCGATTAATTAGGCAGGTTGAGCCACACCTTGTCTTAATGCCAGAGGAAACTGGAGCCTGGTCTTCTGAGACAGCCCACAGGCCTTGCCAATGCCTGTTCTAGTCCATCCCGAGTGCACTGTGAACACTTGCCCTGGACTCCTTGAGGCTGGTGGGGATCCAGCAAGCACTCACCTCTTACCCCTCCACATGTCTTCTTCCCCCAGGGACAGGAGCTGACCATCCGCCAGATCTCCCTGCTGGGCTTCCGGGACCTGGTCTTGCTGAAGGTGAAGCTGGGTGACGTGCTGCTGTTGGCACAGTCCAAGTTGCCTTCTTCTGTTATACAAATGCTGCTCATTCTGCAGGTGAGCTCCAAGGGGCCCTGTCCCTTGTGGCAGCAATCAGCCGAAGGATCCAGGATCCTGCTGTGATGGAGGTGGGAAGGAGGTGGAATCACAGAGCCCTGTGGCAGAGCCGTGCATTCTTCTGCTTGTTTGTCCATGTTTCTTGGTTCACCGGTTCCTGTACCTTTGCTGTGCACCTGTCAGGACCCTATTGCTCTACTTAGGGCTAGTCTTGGAGTCAGGAAAGAACTAAACACCTGGAGCCTGATTTCCTGGGAGCTGTGGCTTTCTCCATCCCTCGGGTGAGATTTGGGTACCCACATTCCCTCTGCCCTGAACACCGTTGTTTGGGATAGTCAAGACAGATACTAAATTTCTTCTCCTGCTTGTACCTTCAGCGCCCAGCCCAGAGTCTTGAGCACAAAAGTAACCATTTATTGTGGTGCCGGCTAGTGAAGGGTACACATCCTTGTCAGCCCTTAAACTATGCCAAGGAGCCAAGGATTGAAAACGATGACAAAGTATCTGCTGTCATTGAGTCAAGAGAGAACTAGAACTCCTAGATGGGCTTCATGAAAAAGCAAGACCATGTCAGGTCTCCGAGCTCTGGTCACTTCTTGGTCTCTGTTTGGATCATTCTTCCTGATTTTTCTCTGATGCCTTCTCTTGTGGCCTTGCCCGGATGCTCTTAGACTTGGTCTTTTCTCTGTTTGTGGAATTATTTGGACCAGATTAGATGTGACATGCCATGGTGTTTGTTTCCAGGGAGACACTACCCAGATGGCTCCATCCTGTCTTCTCATCCCAGTCTTAAATCAGCAACAGGAAGATGAGCTAACACTTCTCCGGCTCTGGTTGTTTGCCAGGTGCAGGCACAAGGACTATAAATGTTCTGTTTTTCTTAAACAGTCCAAATAAGCCCTTTTATGAGGTCAGCGTTGTTGTTATTCCCATGCTCCAGATGAGGAAACAAAAACAGGACAGGACTCTTATGCAGTTGAGTGAAATTTCTCAGCTGGTAGGAGGTAGTAAGATTCTCAGATGCAGAACTGTGAGCATCCTGATCCCTTCTGTAGGGAGGGATCTATCTGGTTGGCACATGTTGGGCTTGGATCTCCCGTTTGCCCAATCAACTATGACCTTGAATGTGGTCAGATGGAACCAACATGCCCCAGGGAGCTCTTTCCCATGGATGGGTGTACAGTCTCAGGTTCCTCCATCAGGCTCCTGTTGACTAATGAGATATCACCAGCCCCATCTCCCCCCCCCCCCGCCCCCCACTGCTGTGCTTTTGACTCTCTTGGGGCTATCCTCAGCGTATTCCCCTTTCCTGTAATAAGAAAGGAGGCAGGGTCATCTTAGAGATAAGGGTGGGTATCTTTCTAGAGCTAGCCTTTTTGTAGATAGGAGGATGGGCGTGGCAAAGCGCCCGCAGCTTACATCTGAAATGCTGAATTCAGGGCTTAGCTCCCAAATATGGAGCGTGGAAAAGGAGCCCCTGAGGATTCTAGGACTGAGGTTAGGAGGCTGGACTCCACTTTCTGTTTCTGTTTTGACTTATAACGCCATCCAGTATTACTTACTTCCCCTTCAGCTGTGTCAAAATACCTGACAAACACAACTTAGAAGGGGAACTGCTTACTTAAGCTTACAGTCATCGTTGCGGAGAAGGCACAGTAACGGGAAGGTGAGGCAGCTGGCCACGCTGTATCTTGTATCTGTATCAGCAAGTAGAGAGAGATGAATGCTGGTGTTCAGCTGGCTTCCTCTTTCTATGCAGCCTGAGACCACAGCCCAGGCAATGGCTCTGTGCGTGAGGTGGGTGGGTCTTCCCACCCCTATTAACCTAGATATGCTGCCCAAGGGGTGTTTCCATAGTGACAGTCAAGTTTAACTACCATACATCTCTTTCCATGTATGGTCATGGCTGCCTTTTGAGGACCCTCCCCATCTGAAAGTGGAGCATGCAGACCTGTTTCTGTAACAAAAGCCTTTTGAGGTTCTGGGGTTTGTGTGGAACAACCCAACAATACATGACATCACCCCCCTTAAAGTCTCTGAAGGTGTACCAGAATGTCTATCTACTCTGGCCTGTCCCCTTTCCCCACCACGGTGTGTATATGCAGTTCTTTGCAGCTGATCTTAGGGAATCTGCTCAAGTGTGTCCCTGGGCCTAAAGCCCCTTCATCCCTCCATCAGACATTAGAACCTGACTCTCTAATGCTGACCTGTGCTGTGGCCTTCCTGGTCCCTGCAGGGCTAGGGTCTTGGTGCTCATTTTTTTCTCTGCTCTAAACACTGTTGTCCAGAGCAACTCTTAAACTTCTTCCCTATGCTGTGCCCTCAGCACCCTTGGTCATAAAAGTAGGTGCTCATTGAGCATGGCTCAGAAAGTGATGGAACCAGTTAGGAAGAACCCAAGATCCCTGGCCTGAGTCCCATGATGGCTTCTTCCTTTAGAAGTGAGGAATATAGCCTGAGAAGTTCCATGGCTGTGTTGAGGTTCTGGAAAACTGGGCCATGAAACAGTCCCCACTGTGGATCTTCCTGTTCTTCCCACGTCAGGGTACTGGAAGGTCAGAGAGTTAGTTGGCTAACTAACTCAGGAGTATAAACTGAACTGTGTGAGCTGGGTCAGTCAACCAGTCCTAGTCTTTTTTACTCTCTCCACCTCTCAGCCTTCCTTCCTGTCCCACCCCCTCCCCCCCTCCTTTCCAACACTAAACATTCTGCTACCTGAGCTCAGGGAGGGTGGAGCTGGGACAGAGGGGGTAGAGAATCGCCAAGCCTGTTTCTAGCACCACAGTCAAGCTCATCCCAATATAGTCACTCTCTCCACATCTGTCTCTTCCCTTCCCTTTTTAGTCTCAGACTGCAAACCCTGCTTATATTTTGTCAAATTTGCATATAATCTGTAGCCTCTTTTCAGGTTTCTTGTTTCCTTAAACCATCCAACACCCAGGCATCTGTGCCTCATTTGGTGTAGCAGAAAAGGGCCAAGGAAAAGCCCATTTACTTGGGAACCACATCTCAACCATGGATCCCTAATCTGCAGGAGCTGGCCCCACTTGCTTCACTCCACAGACAACTTGCAGGGCTGTGGTGAGCTTTAGCTTTTTACGGGGAAACCATTCAGGATCTCTTCTGTGAATTTGAGGAGATACTCTTTCTGGGTAAGCACAGAGTCCTCTGAAGTCTCTTTTCCCTCTCAGGCCCTTATTCCTTTCTGGTCTCTGGGTCTTTGCTACCCCTCAACAGGAGGGCATACTTTCAAGCCCCCTGCAGTGAGAAACAGTTCACAAGGAGCCTGCTGGTTTTCTAGAAAGCAGATGTATTACAACTCCCCTCCAGTTTTGGCTGTCATGTCTCCTTTTTTTCCCTGCCTAGGCCTTTGTCCTTTCTGGTCTCTGGGTCTTTGCCACTTGGCTTTTACCCAGGGCTTTTACCTCACATGCAAGTTTGAAGACTCCTACTGTGCTTACTGCAGAGACACACCTAGAACCACTTTCTAGGCCTTCTTTCTCCTGCCCTGGACTTTTCTGTGCATTTTCTCTGTTTCCTAACCTGGCAACAAGTAGTGGTCACATGGGCTCATAGCCAGCCAGCTTGGGTTCCAGTCCAGTGGAGGATTTGTTTGTTTGTTTCTGTCATCTATTGGCTGTGCTATACTAAGCAACTTTCTTAAGTCTCCTGGGTTTTATTGGATCCACTGGAAGAGAGACCTGTCCCTGGTTGTCGGGAGGCCTGTGTGTTTGTTCATACGCAGTGCTTTTGTGAAATGCTTGCATGCTGTAGGTGAGCTCTTCTGGGGGTGGGATAATCATTGGGCTTCACCACCCCTCACCTTTAGAGTGAGAATTGGGACTATGCCACTTACACTGTCCTGGGTGAACCTAGACTTCATTTTTTTGTTTTGTTTTGTTTTTGTTTTTGTTTTGTTTTTTTGTTTTTCAAGACAGGGTTTCTCTGTGTAGCCCTGGCTGTCCTGGAACTCACTCTGTAGACCAGGCTGGCCTCAAACTCAGAGATCCACCTGCCTCTGCCTCTGCCTCTCTGCCTCTCTGCCTCTCTGCCTCTCTGCCTCTCTGCCTCTCTGCCTCTCTGCCTCTCTGCCTCTCTGCCTCTCTGCCTCTCTGCCTCTCTGCCTCTCTGCCTCTCTGCCTCTGCCTCTCTGCCTCTCTGTCTCTCTGCCTCTCTGCCTCTGCCTCTCTGCCTCTGCCTCTCTGCCTCTCTGCCTCTGCCTCTCTGCCTCTCTGCCTCTGCCTCTCTGCCTCTGCCTCTCTGCCTCTCTGCCTCTCTCTCTCTGCCTCTCTGCCTCTCTGCCTCTCTGCCTCTCTGCCTCTGCCTCCCAAGTGCTGAGATTAAAGACATGCACCACCACTGCCCGGCCAGATTTTGTTCTTAAAAGGCCCAGTTTCTGGATTTGCTTCTTAAACATCATATGTATGTATGTATGTATGTATGTATGTATGTATGTATGTACGTATGTATATATGTATGTATGTATGTATTGTTTTTCAAGACAGGGTTCTTTATGTAGCCCTGGCTGTCCTGGAACTTGATCTGTAGACCAAGCTGGCCTTGAACTCAGATATACATTTGTCTCTCAGTGTCTGTTTTAATAGACGCTCATCTCCCCTTCAATATTCTTACTAATTTTCAGTTCAAGGCCCTGCATCTTCATTTTGTACAGGGCCAGGAAAACCTGTCATTTGTGTTTTGCTAGGCAACCTGGCAGAGGGTCTGAGGAATGAGGGCTGCTCCCTCTGAAAGGCTCAGTGTAAACCATGTCCCCATGTCCCATGTCCCTGGGAGAGTCACACAGCTCCAAATCTTGCATTTATCCTTTCTCTCATCTCCTGCCTCCTCTCCATTTCCTGTTCTCTCTCATTTTCATCTATTGACTTGGGACAAGTGCCCAGTGCTTCTGGCCTGTATCCTTCATTCTAACCACAGGGAGGCTGACTGTGGCCACACTGCCCTCTGCACAGAGGAGGGTCATTGGCAGGTGTTGACAAATGTCCACTGCTTTGACATTACACTGACCTTTATCTGTCTTGGGTGTTCATTTGTAGAGTGTTCACGAGCCCACAGGCCCAAGTGAGGGCTACTTGCAGCTGGAGGAGCTGGTGAAGCAAGTGGTGTCTCCCTTTCTCAGCATCAGCGGGGACCGCAGCTGCTCAGGCCCCACGTACTCACTGGGTAAGAAGCACTTAGCTCTGAAGTCTAGAGGCTTGTGGATAATGATGCTTATAATGAGGTTCCAAGCGCCAGTTGTCTGCCCAGAGCTTTGTTCTAGTGAAGGCCAGTGTAAATCTTGGTTTGTTAGTTACAGATGTTCTGAGACCATGTGGCAGCAACCCTGCCCTTCTACCAATCTTCCTTAGAGACTGGTTCCAATCTCTGTAGTAATGCCTGTCTCATCCACTCCTTTGACCAATGGCTTTGATCTTTCTCATTAGTTTTTCTGTATCTAATACCAGAAACTGTATTTTCGTATAATACCTGCTTTAGTTGGGCTTACTGTTACTATAATGAAACACCATGACCAAAAGCAACTTAGGAAGGAAATGGTTTATGTCACTCAAAGTTCTATATAATAGTCCAATATCAAAAGCAATGAGGGCAGGAACTCAAACAGGACAGGAACCTGGAGACAGGAGCTGAGTAGAGACCGTAGAGAGGTACTGTTTACTGACTTGTTCCCCATAGCTTGCTCAATCTGCTTTCATGTAGAATCCAGGACTACCAATGCAGGGATGAAACCACACACAATGATCTGAGCCCTCCCCCCATCAATCACTAATTAAGAAAACACCATATAGTCTTTCCTACTGCTAGATCTTATGGAAGCATTTTTTTCAATTGAAGTTCCCTCCTCTCAGATGACTTGTGTCAAGTTGACATAAAACTAGCCAATCCAACATCTGTTACTCATTTGAGTGGAAACCCACCCATGATATTTCTTCCCTTGACAGTAGCCACCATGTCACTTTTATAGTCAGATCTTTCATCTACTGTCCCCACTCTACTTCTGTAAGTACTATAAGATCTTTCACTGCAAGGGACAGCAGGGCTTTTGGATTAGGGAATAGATTCTGCCTGGGTCTCCTGATTTGGTGGCTGTATGGTACTACAGAACCAGGCAGTGCCTTAGTCTCTGTATAGAATCTAGAGGTGAATCAGATCTTCTCCTAGTGAGAGCACAGTCTAGACAGTCTCAGTAGAAACATCTGATGTCATAGTACAATATACTATAGAATAGTTCCCAACAAAAACATGGCCTTGGTAGAAACAGCCTCATGAAAGACTTTTGATAAAGATTCTCCAGTTACTGCCTAAGATGTAAGACCATACAAGGCAGACACTTGCTTGTTTCTGTCTTCAGCATTTGCACTGGGCCCTGATGTCCAGCTATGCCACAATAGAGTGGGTGTTTGAACATGCTTGTTAGACCAGTGTGGGCTGGTGTACTCCAGAGCCAGGGCAGCTTGCACTCACAGAAAGGTGCAGAATGAGAAACATCACCTGGGTTACACTCACTTGGCCCTCATCCCACTGTGATGGATTTGTAGTTAAGCTTCAAAGCCAAGGGGACAAGGAACAGTTTCCAGAGAGCATGCTGCCTGCCCTTTCTGGGCCTCTTTGTGTAGAAGGCTGAGCCTTCCAATAGCTGCCCTCCTGGCCCTGGTCCTGTTTCTCTGGAGATACTAGCTTTACCACAGCAGCCACAGACTGGAGGAGGCTGGCTCCATTCAGCTGACTCCCAGGTCTCACTGGCTCATTCTCTGATCTCTTCCACACTCCCTTCACATAAATTTGAAAGCTATTGAAGGAAGGCAGTCTCCTGCCTGCCCTCTGCCTCTTCCTTAAGCTGGATGCTGTATTGCCTCTGTCTCCATGGACCCTCCCTTCCTTATTACTCTCTGGCCTCATGTCATTTCAGGGATAGGGACCCAGGGAGATATCAGGATGCCAGTAGGTTAGTGGTATTATGCCAAGAACTCCATCATAGTCAGGGCCCAATTCCAATATAGGGGAAGATAAAAAACAAAGCAAAGCAAAACAAAACAACAACAAAAACTTTACTTCAATCCCCATAAGCTTGTAGTTAGAACAGATCCCTGTAACAGATTAATGAGAAAACCAAACAAGTGTGTTGAAATATATGGTCTCACATACAGGAGAGACATCCAGGGAACAAGTGGTTTTCAAATAGTTGGCTTTGAACTCCTGTTTATGTAACGTCTTTAACAAAGAACAGGAATTTTGAGCCAAGGTCTCATGTAGTCGGAGCTGGCCTCAGCCTTACTATGTAGCCAAGGATGACCTTCAACCTCTGATCCTCCAGCTTGAACCTGCTTCTTCATTGCCTTTAGTTCACTAATCTTCATGTTTTAAAAATTATTTTATTGTTTTGTGTGTGTTATGGGTGTTTTGCCTGTGTGTGTGCACACGTGTTTGTGTGTCTGGAGCCTGAAGAGGCCAGAAAAGGGCTTTGATTTCCCTGGAACAGGAGTTATGGGCGGTTCTCAGCCATCTTGTGCTGCTGTGAATTGAATCTGGGTTCTCTGGAAGAGCAGACAGTTGTGGGGCAGTGGGCGTGGGAGAATAAAGGGGGTGGGAGAGAACATGCGTCCCACCAGGTTCTCTGGGCAGGCAGATACAGAGGACTGCCACACATGGCCCCAGGTGGGTGTCTGGCTGTGGAAGCCACAGACCCAGTCTGAGGTGGGTGGACAGGGAGCAGTCCGAGGTCTCTGGGTCTCAAGGAAGCCAGAGATAACAGGTTCTCAGTCTCGGACATCCCAGACACCCCTATATGTCTCAGAAGAGCTGAGAACAAAGTGGAGGCCCTGGGACAGCTCCGTCATCCCCGGGGCTGAAGTGAAGAGAGGGCAACCGGAAATGGGGCGCTAGGTTGTTTCCACGAGGGTGAGAGTCCTTGGTCCGGAATGCAGTAAGGCCTTCTGGCGGGAGGTTAGACAGGGCTCTTTAGGGGAAAGCCTATTGCATTGTTCAAGCATGGCGGGCCTTGATGAACAGAGACAGTCTTTGGTTTTAGAACTTTATTGTAGAAAAGCAAAAGAAAGAGAGAAGGTAAAAAGAAAGAGAGATGCCGTACATGACCACGTGGAGAGAAGGGGGGAAGGGAAGGGGAAAAGGAGAGCTAGAGATTAAGAAAGGTGAGAACTTAAGAGGAGGGAGGAAGGGAGGGAGAGGGAGAGGGAGAGAGAAGGAGGAGGAGGAGGAGGGGAGGGAGGGTGGGAGGAAGGGAGGGAGGGAGGGAGGGAGGGAGGAGCCAAGCAGCCTCTTTTATAGTGGGCTGGCCTATCTTGCAGTTGCAGGATAGCTGTGGGGAGGAGCATACCTGGCTATTGTCAGGTAACTGTGAGGGTGGAGTCTAGCCAGAATGCCAGGAGCTTGGGACTTTGCATAACTGATACTCACAGGATTATGGAGTTGGGGGCTCTGTGGTGTCAGGCACCTGTCTCTGGGAACGTGGCTCACTGTTCCGTCCCTTGTAGAGTTTTCTACTTGGGTCTCCGGAGCAAGCTTCGTTCAGTCAAAACAGGCTGCCTTTCACGGTTCTACAGACAGTGCTCTTAACTGACAACCCATCTCTTTAGGTCCCACTTCATGTCTTTAATCCTAGCACTCTAGAGGCAGAGGAAGGTGGATCTCTAAGTTCAAGGCCAGCCCAATTTTACAGACTGAGTTCCAGGACAGCCAGGACTACACAGAGAAACCCTGTCAGAGTAGATGTGAGAATCCTAAGAGGAGGTATCCCTGTCTCCAACCCAAATAAAAACAATACACGTTGTCATATTAAGGTGAGGCCTGAGGCTTTGTATTGAGGATAGTGTCGTTTTTTAAAATTCAATGAATTAAATATTTATTTATTATTTGTTTATTTGGTGTGTTAGTGTGTGTGTGCACACCTGCACACAAATGTCCATCCATTCATGTCTCAACTCAAGTATGAAGGAAAGAGAACAGTGTATAGGAGGCCATTTTCTCCCTCTATCATGTATGTTCTGCGGTTTGAACTCAGGTTGACAGGTTAGGTGACTGTCACCTTTATCTGCTGAGCCATTCTGCCAGCCCAGTCCTTGTTTTCGAAAGGTTGTCTTGAAAGGGACAGAAGGGTGGCCATTATTCTCTTTTAAGCGGTTTTTAGATCATTATCCTTTCATTTTACAGACATCTTAGCAATATGTTTTCATACTCTCTGCCAGGCACCTTGCATGCTGCTGCAGGTGTACCTGTGAGCAAAGTGAGATGTACCCCTGCCCACAGTCCAGTGAGGGGCGAAATTACACAGATCCTCTACGGGAGAAGCACAGGGCCCACCCACCCAGGACACTGGGGAAGGCTCCCTGTAGGAAGTGGGGTCTGTTTGGGGAAATGTAAAATGGGCAGAATTAGCTGAGTAAACAAAGCGGGTGGTGGGCTACCCAGTCAGGAAGGACCAATGGGAGGACTTCCAGGGTCGTGGAGAGCTCTCTTGAGATGGACCTCTCAAGAAACTAAAGGAGTTTCAGAGGTGCAGAGTTACTAGCAGCAAGAAGCAGTGCAGGCCCTGGCCAAATTGTGTGTACTGTGCTGGGTGTGTAGTCACTGGGCCCTTTGAGTTAGAATCCAAAAGCTAAGCTCTTCTGCAGCTGTTATGGACAGTCCACCATCCTTCATGCCCAAACTGTCAGCATTGAGGGTGTGAGGTCATTAAGGGATAGTGGCTTAGGCGATCCTTAGTCCAAGAGGTGTCCCAGGCCAGACATTCGTCCAGACCTCTACATGTTAAAAGCTGAGGAGACCTTCCTTACCCTTTGGGGATAGAGACTGCTATAGCATTCATAAACTGGAGATGGCTCTGTGGTTGAGAGCACTGGTTGCTCTTCCAGAGGTCCTGAGTTTGATTTCCAGCAAGCACATGGTGGCTCACAACCATCTGTGATGGGATCCAGTGCCCTCTTCCGGTGTACGTGAAAAATAGATCACTCATATACATAAACTAAGTATGTATGTGAAAGTAGCATTCACTCAGCCTGGGGCAGGGGGGTATTAAGACAATAATTGGGATCTTGGAGAAATGGCATAAAGGTTACAAACATATTGCTCTTAGAGAAGACCCACGTCCGGTTTCTAGAACCCAATCCAAGTCCCTGTAACTTTAACTCCAGGGAGATTACAATACCTCTAACCCTGCATGTGAATAGGTGCACATGTGTGCTCATACCTGCACATAGACACACATAGATACACATAACTTTTAAAGAATGGACAATGAAAAAAATTTTAAGAGTTGCAGTGGACTCATGAGAGATGCTTTAGCTGAGGCAGGGCTGTGCTGTGTCTCCCCTGAGACCAACACGAGATTGCCAAGGCAGCCGGACCATCATCTGAAAGGCTACTCAGCCAACAGCCATGCTGCACACTCCTGTCCAGGCTTTGGCAGATGTACATGGCCCAAGGAGGGTGGTGCCACCCTCACTCTTGGGGTGCCTGAGAAGTGCCCCAGTTTTGCAGGCAAGAAAGGTAGAGACTTGCTGTTATGAAATATAAATTGTGAGATAATGCAGCAGGAGTGAGGGAGTACCAGGCAGGCCCCTGCCAAAGTGTCACCCTGGGAAATCACACATGTGACAGATCTAGGATAAAGAAAGCTTATGGGGGGGGGGGAGAGCAGGGGCGATAGAGAAGAACAGAAAGAGAGAAAGAGAGGCTACCTGGAAACACGGGGGAGCAGTGTGGGGGGGTGGGCCGGGGGAGAAAAAGAAGATGTGAGGGAGGAAGAGGAAGGCGTCTGGGGTATCGAGCATTTCTCGTATGCTGCCATAGGAGGCTTGCCCCTGGCTGAGGCACAGGTAGTAATGGCTTCGGTTGATGATGAAAGCTATTGCTAGGCAGTTGCTGGGCGGAACCTAGCAGAATTGTCCGTAAGCCAATACTTGCCCTATATCCCTGCTGTGTGCCCTGCATCCTGGACTCCAGAGATACCGAGGCAGTGTCTTGCCTGACCTGGATTTGCTTTAGAACAATAGATAAGTGATTCTATCCAAGGGTCCAAATGGAGTGTGTGTTTGTGTGTGTGCACACGTGTGTGTTCATACATGCGTGCAAGCCCTCCCCTCCAAAGCCCCACTTTTTCTTTTCAGATTACAAGAGGAAAATGGAAGTATCAAGTAAGGAGGGTAGCAGTGAATCTAAAAGAAAAGCAGCAACAACAACAACACCACACACACACACACACACACACACACACACACACACACACACACACACACACACACAGTGCAGGAGGCCAGGCCCAAGTGCTACCTTTCAAGTTACCCAAATTCCTGAGCTACTTGGGATTTTTCTGGGGCTCTCAGGGCCTCTTCCCTGCAGCAAACATTCCCAGGCTGGATTCCTCCCCTAAAAAAGCCCTCCCAGTCCTCCACAGCCTCATTCCGTTATATCCCTGGGGCCCTCTGCCTATCCCTGGGGGCCTCTGCCTATCCAGCTGGACACTACCTTCTCTGCATGACAAAGGCCCTGTGGGCCTTTGCTGCTTCTGGACTGGAGCAGGAGCCCGCAATGGCAGGGGCATTCTGGGAGCCTAGGAGATCAAAGGCTTACTGGGGAGCCAGTCCCCAAACAAAGGACTGCTCCACCCTAGCTTTGCCTCTCTAGGAGTCTAAAAGAAACTGCCATTGCTGGCTTCCACAGAAATTAATGCCTGACATGGTTAGGGACCTGTGAGGAAAAGGCTTTCAAAAGAAAGTTAAGGATGGTAAGGTAGCAGACAAGCCTCTCTCTGCAAAAAGTGCCGCTTTACAAGGAAAGCCCAGACTTTAGGTGTCTCAGGAGTTCCTAGGACGACAATCTCAGTGGGTGCCTCTGTGGGAGACCCCATTTCCCCTGAGCCCATGGTCCTCAGGTCTCAGCCTTTGGCTTGCAGGCTTCCCAAGGAGCCTATTGGGGTTGACTGAGGGAGTCACCCTTCAGCTGACTTCTCTGAGGATTAACTCTAGTGACTGGCAGCTCATCAAGGAAGCACTGTCTGCCAGCAGACTTGGCAAACCACGGGGTCCGTGTGATCTGGGCTTTGCCAGCATCAAGTTTAGGACCAAAACATTCTTCCTGAGAGTTGAAAGGCAGTGCTAACTGTAGGCCTCGCTTGCAAGTCCCTTCAGGGTGAGAGAGGAGGCTGTGTGGAAAGTGTGGGGCCTCAGTGACTACAAGGATCAGGGCTCAACTGTGTAGTCTGGCGTTAGCTACCTACCTTCTTGGAGCAGCCTGAGGCTTGAACACCAGCTCTGGCCTTCTTCTGGGAGCAATGAAGAAGAAAGAGCATTGATGGTGGGGCCAAACAGGCAGTGCCACATATCATGGGCCCCTTGGGAGTAGCTTGTCCCCCTCTTCCTCCAGGTGTGAGGATTACCTACTCATCTTTCCCTGGACTCGAACCCTTGTCAAGCTGTGGGATTTGATTGCCCTCCTCCCTGAGCTGTGCAAGCCAGGGAAGACATGCTTCTTTGTAACCAGACCCTAGAGAGGTCTGTGTGACTTGAGTCTATAAACCAGTCCCTAGTAGTACGGCCATCTGAAGTGCTCTTTCTTCAAGACCTCTCTCTAGGAGCTACGAAGATACTTCAGTGAGTAAAGTGCTTGCCAAGGGTAAGGACTGAAACCTAACCCCAGAATCCATGCTGGGCATGGTGGTATAACTTCAACCCCACGAATGAGATCCCTGGAGCTTGCTGAATTGGTGGGGGCCCAGGTTCAGGGTGAGAGCCAGTCTCAAAAATCTAAGGTGGAGAAGTGGTTGAGAGAGCCTCCATAAGCATGTCCACACACATGTATGTGTACATGTGAGATATATGTCTCTTACACACACACACACACACACACACACACACACGGTTCTCTGGATTTCCAGGATACTCTTGGTACCTCTACTCTGACATTTTTCACATTGATATCAGGGAAACCAAGGTTGCATCTTAGGGTTCTTAGTCTCATTAATACAATAATTTTAAGAGGAAGTTGAAGGACAATTTTATTGGAGTTGAAATGAAAAACTTCTATTAGGGGGAATGTCCTTTGATTTAGCAGCACTGGTGTGGTCCACGCCTTTAATCTCAGCATTCTGGAGGCAACATAAATGGAGCTCTGAGTTCAAGGCTAGCCCAGTCTACAGAGTGAGTTCCAGGACAGCCAGGGCTACACAGAGAAACCCTGTCCTGGGGGGATGGAGTGGGGAGGGGCCCACTAAAACAAAAGATTGAAAGCCGTATCAGTGGGGTTGTAGGAGGGCGAGGGATGGGTCTGGCATGAATTAGGGGAAGGGGCTGGAGGTGAATATGATCAAAATAAAATACGGTGTATGGAATTTCAAAGAAGATAAAAATACTAAAAACAAAAGAAATTACACCAGGACAGGCAAGGTATAAATTTCAGCAGCTGCCCGGAGGAGAAAGTCTGAGGGATTGGGCATACGGTTTGACTTACTGGAACGGGGCACATCATGTGGTAACAAGTGGCCATGTGGCAAGGACGAGAGCGGCAGAGAAAGAGTAAGGAAGCCTGCGGTGTCAGGAAAAGCATCCGTGTGTTTTAAGTCAGCATCGAAAAGAAAAGTGAATAAAAGATCAAAAACCAAACCAAACAAACAAACCAGGAAAATTACAGCTTTCTCAGAACTGTAGGCAGACCAGGCTGAACTTCAGGCATTGTGTCAGGGGAATTCTAGATAGGAAAATATAGTAGCTCACTAAAGGAATAATAGTTCTGCCTATCTCTTTAGCATGGCTTAAAGGTGACCCTGCTTTCCCGGCCATAGTTCCGTGGTCAAGGCATAGATCCTGCCCCACTGAAACATTGGGTCTCCCAGCAGGTCAGAGATGTTCTCCTCTTGACCAGAAGTTTCTCTTGAATGTGCCTTTCCTGCTACTCTAAAAGCGGGGAGGTCTGCTGTGGGTCCCAGATGTGAGCCTTGGCTTTGTAAGTAATTGTGACTGTAGACTTCATGTTCATTGTCTGCAGAACAGCAAGAGAGACTGGGTTGGTGAAGCATCTCCTTTGGGGTACAGTACCCAGCTGGGCACCTAGCACAGAGCTTCAGCCTGGCTCTACCCTCCATTCTCTGCACAGGCCTAAGTGTGTAGACCCAGACTTCTCCCCACCCCCATCAAGTCCATGCTTCTCTTCTTTAATAGTCAAGTGCATTTTACATAGTGTAGCTCTAGAATTGTTTGCTGAAGGCTAAGGCAGGTATAGTTCCGAGCATGCATGTATGTATGTATGTACGTACTTAATCATGAGCACACATACAGTGCTGGTCCAGTCTGACCCTGGCTTCAATTCTCAGCTCTTTTCAGCCACAGTCCAAGTGGCCTTTTGTTAATTGACTGCCTGTAGAGCCCTTCATGCAGTTGACCTCAGTGAATGATGGATGGAGCCCAGGAAACCCTCAGAGACACCTCTCCTGGGCTCCTTCCAGCAAGATGAGGCCCATGAAAATCTCTCAGCCAGAGGTACAGTGTGTCTCAGCTACACAAATTGAGTCTGCATTCCCTCAACTTTTCCTGTGTCCTCCCCAGGCCCAGCTCCTGTTCCAACTCTGTTTTCTTCCCGGACTGCCCACCCTGGCTAATCTGTCTGCCCCGGTTTTAGTCATGTATAAATTCTCAGTCTCTTACCAGTGATGGTGCATTCTGTAGACCTCTTCCCCAAGTAGAGGATATTCCTAACTCCTGGGAGTGAATGTTCACACTGAAATGGGAAAGCTCCTCCCTTCTCTCCAGCTCTGTCTCTGCACAGACTCTACCCTGCAGATGGCTGCTTTCCCTCAGGTACAGAGACTGGTTTCTAATATGTGTCCTCTCAATGTGATGGGCTCAGCTTCTGCTAGGCTGATTGAAGTTTCCCTATAGCTGATCCATGGTGCTTGGTTGTAAAAGTAGTATGAGAAATAAGTTGTTCCTAGGGGCATTGTTTGGAGGATGGTCCCTTAGCTAGGTCCTTGCTGCTGTGAGGTCTTCCAGTACTTCCGTTTTAGAAGTATCCATTTTTATGATGTGAGAACATGATAGAAATGTGTGTCTCTGAGGGTACAAGTATTGTGCATAAATTCCTTCTTATTGTCCGTTGCCATTCCGTACCTCATTCCCTCTCCAGGACCCCAGCCAGCTTCCTGTTGAGCACCAGAGGGACGTGGTGGTCTTTTTATTCTCTGAGTTCACAGGGTGCTGGATCACGTCACCCTGAGTCCTGTTCCTTCTCCGCCCATCCCGGGAGCTCTGTAGTTTTAGTAACTGCTTCCCCATTGTCATCTTCACTTTCATCATTGCCATTCTTGCTCCTGTCCGTCACCCCTGTTCTTTACCCTGATATTGCTCTTCCCTTTTGTCCTGTGTCTCTGCACCCTCCCTGGCTTTTCTTGCTTGTGTCTCTGGCAGTAGCCCACGCTCCACCTCCTGGTAAGACCTTCTACTGAAGCACACCCTATCCTGCCCTCTCCACAGCCTCTCGCATGCGTCACAGATGCTTCTGTCTGACATCACGGGGCCATGTGAGCACACACTTACCTTCCTGGATGGGCACAATTCATTGATCCTATACATTGAGTTCCTGCAAGGTTTGCTCAAGCTGTTCTCACCACTCAGCATGCTATCCTCCATTCTCTTCAAGGCTTCCTGCCGTCCTGAAGGCTTATCTCCATTGTACATCATTGGCAGGTTTCCTGATTGTCATAGATACTTTTTCCTTCCTGTGAACTCCACTGGCTTGTCCTTTCCTCAAGGTTGCCTATAGTGGGTTTTGGTAAGCTTTGTATGGACAGCTAGGAAAAACAAAGTCTGGAACGCTAGAGAACTCACCCTAGTCCAAGCCTGACAGTATTCTAGCTGTGTGACCTTGGGTAAATTTATCAATATGCTGTGATTTAGATTCAGCTTTTAGCAAGAGTCCAGAATGTGTGCTAAGCATTTTAAATTTTTTTGTGGTCATGAGATTTGAACCTAGGTCGTCGTACATGCTAGGTAGATGCTCTACCATTGAGCTAAACCACTGGCCTCTCTATACTTTTTATTTTGAGACAGAGTCTTACTTGCTCAGGCTGCTCTGTCACCTAGGCAGGCCTTTAACTTGAGATCCTCCTGCCTCAGCCTCCTGAGTAGTTAGGACAACAGCCTGGTACTCTAGAGCCTCATACATATGAAACTTCAGCCGTTTCTGGAACACAGCTAAAACAGGAGCAGTTGTAGACCCAAGGTTGACACTGGGAGTTTTCCTGAGTGGTCTCTAATTTATTCATGGAAACAGGGTCTCTCAGTTGAACCCAGATCTCACTGATCCAGAGTAGTCTAGCTAGGTAGCTTGCCCCCAGGGATCTCCTATTTCTGCCTTCTGAGTGCTGGAATTACAGGGTAGCCACCATATTCAACCTGGCATTCACAAGGGTTCTAACTCATGCAAACTCTGGTCCTTACACCAGTGCATCAACTATTTTATCCACTAACTGTTTGTCTCCCCAGTCCTTGGGTTTGTTTGTTTGTTTATTTGGTTTCTGGTTTGAGTTCCTTTGTTTTGTTTTTTAAGAAGGGTCCCTCACTAACCTGGAACTTACCAAGTAGGGTAGGCAGGCTGGCCAGCCAGAGCCAAGGTTCTGCCTGTTTCCCCCTCTCCAGCTCTAGATTTGTAAGCTCACACCACTGCAGCTGGCCTGAGCTTGCTTGTTCCTGGGATCAGACTTAGGTCCTGGGGCTTGCAATACAACCACTTTAGTGACTGAAGTACCCTCCCCAGCCCTCCTGAGTAGCTTTCTGAAGCCCTGGCTAATGTGTATGTCTTATGAGAAGATGGTGAATTAAAGGCCAATTCAGTGAAGCTCAGACCTCACCAAGAAATGGGGTGGGGGCATTGCACGCTCATTCCATCCAGGAAAGTTTTAGGTGAGCGTTTACTATAGGCTTCTGAACGACCTGGTTCGGGATCTGCTGTAAACAGGTAAAACTGCATGACATTTAGATAGCCCTGTTCTCCATTGCACTCAGTAGGGCTCCACTAAAGCTGTTCCCAGAAGTTACTCCCTCCCTCTTCCAGGGGAAGTTTCCGGTCACTGTTACCACCAGTCCGCCAGATCACAGCTTTTACTGCTTTTTCTTTTGCAGCCAGGAGGCATTCCAGGGTCCGGCCCAAGGTGACTGTCCTGAACTATGCCTCTCTGATGACCACGGTTGGCCGGCCACTGAACGAGATGGTCTTGACCCCTCTAACAGAACAGGAAGGGGAGGCATACCTGGAGAAGTGTGGCAGTGTCCGGCGGCACACAGTGGCCAACGCCCACTCAGACATCCAGCTGCTGGCGATGGCCACCATGATGCACTCAGGGTTGGGGGAGGAGGCTGGCGGCGAGGACAAACACCTGCTCTTGCCACCCAGCTTCCCCCCACCACACCGCCAGTGCTCCAGTGAACCCAGCATCCTCGACAGCCCCGATGAACTGGAACTAGAAGACGTGGCAAGTGGCAGCCAGGAGGACTCAGAGCTGAACTGTGCTTCCCTCAGCTGAGCCGCCACCTCCAGGAACCCGTTCCTACTTTAGAGCTAGGATGAGGGCACCTCTCCTCCTCCATGGATCACCAAGGGGGCTCTTGCATTGAGCAATATTGCCTTATTTACTTTAGGGCACAAGCCAAGTCTTCATGCCTTTGGGAAACATCTGTCGGCCTCCCCACTCTGGTGTCTATGACTGGCTCCTCATACCACTGTTTTCCTGACTTCCAGCCTTGCCTGACTCACCGGGATCCTTATGTTTGGGCCTTCCCCATCCTATTGGACTGGCTGATGCTCCTAGTTTATAATGTTCTGGCGTTGTAGCAGAAGGTTGGATGACACACAAGCATCTGAAACGTGCCAGCCTCTGCGGTTCCCGTTATCATCTTAGGGGGCAGAAGCCAATGGGTGGAAAGAACAGTAGAGGTTCTGTATAGCATGGAAGTCAACTGCAGCCCATATCACACCTGGTCCTGGGAATGTGTCCTCATCACTTTAATTGCAGAGTTACTGGGAAATCATTGTGCTACTCTGTGGATGAGGGTTCATTCTTATGTATGTTCAGATGTCATGTGCTGTCTACATCATGAGCTTTGGCTTAGGAGAACCTACAAAGCTGGCAGAGTTTTGTCTTGCATTGCGCCTCTCAGTGAACCTTCTCAGTAAATGGTGCCTTACCGTCACTCCAGTTTCAGGAACCAGCCACATTTCTGGTGTGTATATGAGAGGGTGGCTGATAGCAACTGACTTAGACCTGTACCTGGATTTCACTTGAATTTATAAAATGTGTATTGCTCAAAAAAAAAAAAAAGGTTTGCAAATATTTGCACATAAGATCTTGCACTGTTCATTTCCAGTGAGTGTGTTTGCAGACTAAACACAAGTGGACCCCTTCAAAAGGCTACCGCTTAGCTCCGAACAAAAGGATCAGTCGTGGGCAGGACTCACATACCTCAGCTCTGGAGGAGCTAGCACTGTCTGGAATGGCCTGTGTTGTAAGTGTCTTGGCCTCTAGGGAAGGTTTGTGCTGGCCTCAGGAGACTGTCTCATGAGCAGGGAAGTGTTGTGGCCGGCTGGACTGTGCCTGCTTTAGAGTAGACAGAGAGGGACGTGGGCATGTTTTATTTGGAGGGATGTTTATTCCCTGAGATTACAGAAGTACCCAGAAGTGTCTGGGATCCCTGTCACATCTGTGTCATGTTGTTATTTGAAGCATCAGACTTTATTACTATGCTAGGTCCTCACTACTGCCCCCTGCAGGCTGGGGAAAGGGAACTTTTTGTCTACGCTAAGTCCCTGGCTTCCTCTTAATCGGTTGGTCTTGCTAATTGAAGCTCAGAAAAATATAGATGGTCTCTCCCGACCCTGTTTGTGGTGTGTGCTGGCCTATCAGGATCTGGTTAGCCTTTGGAATTTTTGTTGATGAAATCTCAATACATAAGGCGTCAACAGGGGGCTGGAGAGATGGCTCAGGAGTTAAGAGCCCTGACTGCTCTTCCACAGGTCCTGAGTTCAATTCCCAGCAACCACATGGTGGTTCCCAACCATCTGTAATGGGATCTGATGCCCTCTTCTGGTGTGTCTGAAGACAACAGTAGTGTACTCACGTATATGAAATAAATAAATCTTAAAAAAAAAAATAAGGTGTTAACATGAGAAGAGGCGCTTCAAGCTCTTCTAAGCCTTGATGGTGTCTCCCTTTAGGCAAAGATCTGAAATATGACTACAGTTGTGCTGTTGATGGGTTCTGCTTTAGAAATTGTATTTTTTTTTAAAAAAATGTTTTAATTTTGTCCATCCTAGAGATAATAACGAAAGAGAAATGTCTGCATGTGTGCACACACACACATCTTAGATACACAAAAAGAAATGTTCAGATTCCTTTGAGAATTTCAAATGAAAAATAATCTTTCTGTATGTGGTGTCTAACATCTACAAGGTGGGGGCTGGAGAAGTGGCTTGGTGCTCAAAGGCACTTGCTGCTCTTGCAGAAGGCCAAAAGATGTGATTTAGTTCCTAGCCCATCAGGCAGCTCACAGCCACATGACTATAACTCTAGACCCAGAGAATCTGATGTTCTTCTCCTCTGAGGGCATCTGAATGCATATAGTGTGTGTGCATGAACACAGCACTGGACAGTACACTCTGGTGTACACACTTGCGCACACATATACACACACAATAATTTTTTAAACTCCATAAAGTTATTAACATGTCAGCAGGCAGAGCATTGCAGTTTATTTAACTGATGGCCAGGTTCTTGTTAGAACACCAAGCACACACTTGAGATTATTTATTGATCGAGGCAAAGTAATTAGTCATGTTTGGGTTTGCTTTTTTTGTTGATAAGATTAACAATGTGTGCTTTGTAAATGCCTTTTTCCTTATCTTCTATGTCTCTGTCAAGGACAGAAGTTGTCAGTTTAATACACGAGCTCTTGTGTTGAAAGTGTCCAGGCCGTAGAACTTCATTGCTACTGACTTTACACAGTTTACAAGTTTCTCTTTGGACATATCTGGTATTATTACAGAAATCTCCCAGATTATACACATAAACATTTTATGGACATTTTTTGGGCATTTAAGCCATCAGGCCTATTGCAAGAGTGCCTCCTGTAGCAGTTTTAACCAAATTTCATTCCCCTGGTACCGTGGAGCTTTATTTTGCTATTGAACGCCAAGCTGAATGTGAGTGACAGGGAACAATCCCAGCTCTGGGCTCTGCAGAAACTCACAAACTAAACTCCTTTCTGGTTGTCTGTTTTCAAAATAGATACAATAAACATTGTTTATGTCATGGGTGCTGCTGTACAGAATGCTTCAAGTGTGTTTTGGTTGAATTTGCAAGCACAGTAAAGCTGGCCACGGTGCCTTCTGCCCTCAAAACTCCTCACACTGTCTGTGTGCTACCTGTTCCTTTGTCCCATGGTCTCCTCTCCAGAGTCAGGCCCTTGGTTTCATTGGCCATCCTTGAACTGGTTAGGCCAGTTCTTTCTGTCATGGAAAAGCATCTGATCTGTGACTGAGATAAGAAAACACTAAAATAGCCCTTCAAGGCCTCTTTTAAAACACAATCTTAAAATACCCTAAGCTGGGTAGTGGTGGCACATACCTTTGGTCTAAGCACTTGGGAGGCAGAGGCAAGTAGATCTCTGTGAGTTGGAAGCCAGCGTAGTCTATACAGCAAGTTGCAGGACAGTCAATGTTACACAGAAACCCTGTCTCCAAACCCTAAAACCAAACAGAGAGCTTGAGAGAGAGAGAGAGAGAGAGAGAGAGAGAAGAGAGAGAGAGAGAGAGAGAGAGAGAGAGAGAGAGAGAGAAAGAAAGAAAGAAAGAAAGAAAGAAAGAAAGAAAGAAAGAAAAAACTGCCCAGTCTTTCCTCCTAGAGTGTTTGACCCAGAAGGGATGCTCACTGTATTGTATTTATCATGGGTTCCTCACATATTTCTTTCTGATTCTGCTTGACAGAAGACATTTATAATGTTTTACTCTTTGCATAAATACTTTTTAGCAGAGCGGTTAGTTTGAGGCCTTGAAAGGCTTAATCAACGTGTCTGAGAGGGGCTGTCTCCGCTGATTAATTACGCTGTAGTTTTGCTGGTACATGGCCATTGGGTATTCTACCTCAGTGGTGAGGTGAGATGGCCATAGGCAGAGGAAGGTGGACAGCCTGTGGAAGCTGCATAGCCAAGGAAACATTATCCGTGGGAGTTCCTAGACGGAAACACAGCCCTGACACCTTGGTTCTAGCCAGTGAGAACTGGTCAGACTTCTATCTTAGAGAACTACAGGATTAACCCAAGTACATTCGTTTTTACTCATTGGCTTACCATGGCTTGATGGTATACCACTGTACACATCCATTTGCCTGCTGAGTTACCCATCATACTTTGGGGGTGCTTTTACTGTAAAATGTTTTACTTGGTGCTAGGAATACAGTGATGGAAAAATAAACAAGGTACCTACTTCTTTGGAGACTGGAGTGGTTGGAACCCAAGCCTTAAATCTAGTGTTGTAGCTTCCTGCTCTAGGAGGCATGCTGGCTTGAGAGAAAGTGAAGAATCGCCAAGCCAGGAGTTTACCAGCCCCTGCTATAAGGTGAGCGATGATTTCATGGTTCCCAGGGAAGCTGAGAACTGGTGGTTCCAGGGGACACAGAAAAGAGAGTTGGACAAGGAGAACGAGGGATTTCAGACACAGAATAACTTGGGCATTTTTTTTATTTCTTTCCCTTCCCTATTATTTGTTTAAGTGTGGCTTTAAAACTTAATATTTAGTAAATGTGATAATTATGAATGTAACAAATTATATTATTTGCCATTAGAGTGAATAAGCCAATGCAAAGACCCTTTTTAGGCTTTCACATTTGGATGACATAGTTGATTATTCTATTTATAAACCTAGCAGATTTTAGCAGTAACTTCCAAGCAGCCTTTGAATAATGCTTAGTGCCGTTTATGAGCTCAGCCCAGCACCTCACGCACGTTTAAGGGAATGTGCAGTTTTAATCTACCTCTTTTAAATATATCTGTTTTTCTAGCTGTAAGCAAAAGCATCCTGTGCCATGGAAGCTGATAAATTGAGCTTATGAGGAAAAGTGGAAGTTTCATTAAATGAGTTTATTCTACTCTATGTAAACTTGGATATCACCATAAAACATCCCAAGTCTGAGTCAATTCTCAATTTCATAGTCAGAGTGGATTTACAAAACTGTCACAAATAGACATTAGTTCTTAAATGTCAAGTTGTGTTGAAAATATCCGCTACGTCTAAGTCCCTTCCTAACCTAAAATACTAATCCATGCTCGAGTTCTCTCTTCTCTTTTTCTTTTCTTTGGCTTTTCAAGACAGGGTTTCTCTGGGTAGCTCTGGCTGTCCTGGAACTTGCTCAGTAGACCAGGCTGGCCTCGAACTCACAGATCTGCCTGCCTCTGCCTGATGGGACTAAAGGAGAGGACCACCACACCAGCTAGTTCTTTTCCAAGTCTTTTTCTGCTCTTAAAGCTAAATCTTCTCAAAGAGCTGGTTGGTTGTACTGTTGACTTGGATTCGTACCTTTTAACAGTTGTGATGTAGCCAGGATTCTGCAAAAACAGGATTTCAGCTGTCAGTTGGACCCCTATAGATGCTGTCACCACTGGGGGCTGGAGGGTAGGCTGGGCGAATCCTGTCTTTGTCAGTGTAACCTAGCAGGGACAGTTGACCCCAGCAGCAGTGGTGAATTCCTGTTAGCAGTTTTCCCACATTCTCAGAACCTGCCTTAGCACCTCCCTGCAGACATACCAGTGCCCACTGGCCTGGGCTCCTCTGCAGAGTCTAAAGTCCAGCTCTCAGGGTCCCTCTCTAACCTGTGTGGTCTCAGCGATTCTCTTGTTTGCCTCATTGTGAGGGTGGCGGTTGATGTCTGCAGTTGCCACTTGTGTGAGCCCACCACATTCTCTCTTTGCTATTTTAGTTTCTCAAAGCCTGATGACAGCTTACATGAAACTCTAGGCTAAAGTAACAGATGTAGGTCAGTGAGATGGCACAGCAGTTAAGAGTTCTCCCTTCTTTTTCAGGGAGGCCCAGAACACCCATGTCAAGGAGCTTCAGCCAACTCTTAACTCAAGCTCCACAGAGATCTCATACCTTCTGGCCTCTGTGAGCACCCACCCACATGGTACACACACACACACACACACACACACACACACACACACAGAGAGAGAGAGAGAGAGAGAGCAGTAACATAACAGAAGTGGCTTCTATCCTCATTAGCTCCTGACTCAAGAACCAGGATTGAAAATACATTCCCTAGGGAATCCAACAGTGGCTCCAGGTAACCAGCGTAACTCACTTAGGTGTGGAGAGAGATGAGACACTCACTTTACCCTCACTGAGGACCCCGTTATCGTCTGAAGTAATCTTGGTGACAGCTCTTGTTGAATTGCAGGTGACATTCTTGAAGCACGGGTGACTTCCATCTGCTCCTAAGAAACGACAGGTCCTATTTATGGCTTCTTAATTGCTGGCTTCATAGTTTAGAAATATTCTTGTAGGCCTTGTTCTGTGGAGGGCAGCTCTTCAGAATGCCTTTCTCACAAGTCACTCATTAGGAAGGATTTTAATTTGTTTGGCTTCTCTGGGCTCAGTCTACTGACCTTTGAAAAGAATTCTAGGGCCGGGCAGTGGTGGTGCACACCTTTAATCCCAGCCCTTTGGAGGCAGAGGCAGGCAGATCTCTGAGTTCAAGGCCAGCCTGGTCTACAGAGTGAGTTTCAGGATAGCCAGGGTTACAGTGTAACTAATTTCTGTTGATCTGTAGCCTGATTAGACCTCAAATTCCTAAATTCTTTCATATTCTCAAGACCATGTCATTCTCAGATAGTTCTGTTGTTGTCCATAATGTTCTTTCCTTTTCTGTCTGCCAAAAAAAGAAATAAAAAAAAAATAAAAAAGCTCCCTACCTACTTGAGCAATCTTGAGATGGGCTCAATAAATAAAACAGCAAAAGGCAGCCGGGCAGTGGTGGTACACACTTGGGAGGCAGAGGCAAGGCAGATCTCTGAGTTTGAGGGCAGCCTGCTCTACAAAGTGAGTTCCAGGACAGCCAGTGCTACACAGAGAAACCCTGTCTCGAAAAACCAAACCAAACCAAACCAAAACAAAAACAGCATAAGGCTTTTCAGTCTTTGCATGGGGGAAAGCTTCTTTCCTCTCATTAGCTCCTTACTTTCTTTGCCAAATAATGAAAAAACTAGTGATGAAAAAATATGTACATGAAGCAACTGTTTGAAGAAATCAGTCCAGGTGGGACCTGGGAAGATCTGGTCACTTCACGAAAGCAAATGTGAGACAAACTCAGCCTGGTTCTTCACCCGCCCCCCACCCCCACCCCAACAAACTTATGGGGTAGCAGCAGGTTCTGGACTGGGGAAAGGCTGCAGGGAAAATGATAGAGATGGATGACTAAAATCCATGGACAAGGTCTCCCTTGAATTGTTGGCCGATTCCTAGGGCATGTTATGGTTAATGTGTCAGCCAAGTGTCTCCCAAAGGCTAATGTTGGCTTGCCTGAAGATCTGCAGGTGAGATCTAGCAGAAGGAAGCTGCATCACTGAGGATTATACTCTTGAATGGGAAACTGGACTCCAGCCTCTTTGATCTTTCTTTTTGTTTCCAAACCTCCATTAAGTGAGAAACTTTGTTCCCATCATGTTTCTTCCTCATCCTGCTGGGTGCTGGGATGACAGACATACACCATCATGTCTGACTCCATTTTAGTCAGTTTTAATCCTATAGTTCTATGGCATTAGGCAAACCACATCGTCATGAATCTCCAGACAACCACTTCCAGAACATGCCAGAGTTTCGCTGTTCTCCCATCCAGATCTCCCTACCCCTGTTGCACCGACTCTGGTTGCCCCTCTTCTTAGCGGGTAGGAATCTACTTTTGGGAATGATTCTCCATAATTCCTGTAAGTAGGATCCTTCAGTTTTCAGTTCTCATCCTTTTGTGATTGGTTTATTTTACTTAGCACATCTTTAAGATATCTCCATACTGTAGATTTTTTAAAATTATTCATCTTTGAGGCTGAAGGATATTCCATTGCATACATAATGTTCTATGCATCCAGTGTGGGAGCTTGAACTTTTTTTTAAACCCCTGTTTTACTTTTGAATGATACTGTTAGGATTGTTGGCATACACACATCTGACCATTGGAGAAATATATGAATATAGAACATACTTCAATAAAATTATTTTAGCCCAATGATTTGTTTTCATATTTTAAAGAGTCACTAAATGAGATGCTACTACAAAGATGAATGAAGTACTGATGAATTTGTCCTGTGAAATGAGTTTATTAACTCACTTTACAGTTAGTCAGTGGGAGGGTACAAGCTTGGCATGCACAAGGCACAGAGTTTTATGTGACACCCAAATAAGACTTTTTAAGATAATTTAATGACAAGACAAAGACAAAGCCTTGTTATTAAAGAGAGGAAAACAGCCACAAAAGAAGAATCAAAGTGGGTATGGAGTTATGGGCCAGAGGTTAAGAGCACTGACTGTTCTTCCGAAGGTCCTGAGTTCAAATCCCAGCAACTACATGGTGGCTCACAACCATCTGTAATGTGATCTGATGACCTTTTCTGGGGGTGTCTGAAGACAGCTATATTATAGTGTGCTTACATATAATAAATAAATAAATCTTAAAGAAGAAGGAGGAGGAGGAGGGGAAGGAGGAGAAGGAAGAAGGAGGAGGAGGAGGGGAAGGAGGAGAAGGAAGAAGGAGGAGGAGGAGGAGGAGGAGGAGGAGTGGGGGAGAAATCAAAGGACATGCTGGAAATCCCACTCTATAAAAGGTATCACTACATGTTGATCTCATTTGAAATAAGAAGGAACTGAAATACAGAAGCTGCCAAATTCCAGCATTCATTCCAGGCAGGGATTTCATTTCTCATCTCCTCACTCCAGACTCAAAAGGTTACAAACCAGCATGAGGGACCGAGGTGCTTCGTCTGTAGGCTTGGGGGCATGCACTCGCAGGCTGAGCCCAGGCAAGCTGAATCAGGAGGATCCCTGGAGCTCCCTGGTCTGCCAGTCTAGTCCACTTGGTGAATTTCAGGCTGGTAAGAGACCCTGTCCCAAACCAAGGTGGATGGTGCCGGAAGAATGACCTTAGAGTGTGCTTCCTGGCTCCCTCACACATTCACCTGCACATACATGGCCCCCACCCCTGAAACACAGAGCAAGAGTATAGAGTTGGGACATCTAGCCTTTCTCGCTCATATTTCTTGATGGCCATAGTTTTTAACTCCCCAGGTGGATATTGTGTCACAGAAAGCAGGGGATCATTTTGATGTTTAAACAAAGTATTTGAATTTTTCAATTAAGAGCAAAGAATAGGATGTGAGAGCTTACTGAGCTTTTATGATAAACTTCTAAGAGATGCTGTTAAGAATGACTAGTTTTGAAGGAAAATATGAAAAGTCGCTTAGTTAAATACTAGGAAGAAGTGACTGTCGTGTTCCCACACATCCAAGGAGGTCAGACATAAACTGAATCTCCCTTAGTACCTCCTCTGCCTTAAGTCATTGGTTCTTGTTTTTGAATATAACTGCTCCAACCTGAATTCTCACCCAGAGGTGTGGAGGGTATTTCATAATTGGCTGTGTTTACACAACACACACACACACACACACACACACACACACACACACACACACACACACACAAAGGCTGGAGTGGCACATATCTTTAATCCCAGCACTAAGGAGGCAGAGGTAGGTGGGTCTCTGAGTTTGAGGCCAGTCTGATCAACATAGTGAATTCCAGAGCAATAAGGGCTACCCAGAGAAACCCTGTCTCCAACAATAAAACAAAAAAACACAACAAAACAAACAAACAAAACCACAAACAGAATAAGTAAAACTAAAAGAATTAGGCTAAATTCAAATAGCCTCTTCTTCCAATATTTAACAGATCTTTCCAAGAATGTTTGCATTTTCTAGGATTTCATGTGTTGGATTCTCTAGTTTCTGTTTTAGAGCCTGGACACTGTGAAGTTGTGTGTTAGTTAGTTTGGGTCAAATATACAGCTTCCAGGGACATTGCCATTTTCATCTGTAACCAGGTAATCTCACTTTGGAATTCTCAGTTGTTTTGAGCGTGCTTCTCCTGCCGAGTTCTATAAGCCTCTGTACCCAAGCACTCATTGAATCAGCTTTGCCTTATGGTTCATTCACAAATTAACGAACAGAGCACAGTCTTTGACACGCTCCAGTTTCTACACTGGTATGAGAGTCTTGCTTTTAACAATCCCATTTGATGCTGATGTGTTTGTACTCACCCCTCCTCCCGTTGCTAGTGACTACCTACTCCTGCTGCAGATGCCCGTGAGCGTCCTTAGAATGAAGATTTCTTTGCCCGCGCCCCTTGGAGTCTAATGCAGCACGTTTGCTACAGGTTTGGCCATAGGTGATCTCGGTAATGGAGACAGCTTCTTCTTCACACTCCTCTTTCTTCTCCTCTACCCTCTCACCTCCTCCATCCTCTTCTTCCTTCTCTTTTTATCTTAAGTGCTGGTGACAGAATCCAGAGCCCTGTACATGCTAGGCTAGCACTTAATCACTAAGCTACGCCCTATTGCTTAACAGGCATTTAAATGAACGAGCACCTTGGGGGAGGTCCTTTGCTCAAACACCTTGAGAAAGTCACAGTGAACTGGATGGGCAAGGATGCTACCGCCATATTGGTTCTCGCTCCGAGGGGACAGAGATAACTGCAGCTAAACACTGGGACCTCAGAATGGACTAAAGCCAGATAGTCCATTTTCCTAAACAACAACTTGTACAAAGCAGGTCTTAAGTGTGAACCCACCATCAGCTGCGATAAAACAGGGATTGGGGGTGACCATGAATCTGTATGTATAAGTTGAATTACATGGAACAGCTAAAATTTAACTCGTAATTGACTTTCAGAAATGTCAGTGTATGGTATGATCTAATAACTTCCCAAGTATTTCTAACTTGAAGCTATTTGGCAACCAATTGGTGGATATGATTGGAGAAGGCTCTCCAACGGTTGGAGAAAATACCTCATAGCTTTCACTGGGCTTAAAGCAAAAATTGAGGACTTCCCAGAGAAATGAGTCCAATACAACTTCTCAGGTACAACCTCAGGAAAATGTATGGAGCAATTAAAGATACAGGGCCCCCTGACTAATCCTATTTCACACTTTTTTTTTTTTTTTTTGGAAAGGCTTTATTCTTCAGGAGTAGAGTTCTGCTGCCACCTACTGCTGCATTGTTCTCGTTCTTTTTTTTTTAAAAGAGTAATACATTTTTATTTTATTTTTATGGGTATATTGCTTGCAACTATATCTGAACCACATGTGTGCTCATTGCCCAGGGAGACTGGAAGAGGGCATCATATTCCTTGGAACTGGAGTTACAGATGTTAGTTAGTGGTCACGTGGGTACTAGGACTTGAAGGTGGGTCCTCTGGAAGAGCAGCCGCCTCTCAGCACCTTCTACGTTGTTTGTACATTGGGTTTGCTCTGTCGTCTTGTCAGGTGATCTTCTAGTCTGGAATTTTGTAGATGCTAAGTGACAGAGGAGTATGATAACAGGCTGAAAGGGAACCTTAAACTATTCTTTTTTTTTTTTTTTTTCCCAGTTCTGGGAATTGAATCTCCAGCCTCAAGCCTGTAAGAAAAGTGCCATAGCCCTCATCTTAAAGTCTATCTTGAAATACACTTATTGTGTCTGGCTGCCTGCATGTGTGGAGGTCAGAGGACATCTTGCAGGAGTCAGTTCTCTCCTTCCACGATGTCTTGGGATGTCTGGTTTACCATCTCATTGGCAGGCTTTGAACCCGTATCTACACCCTGAGTAGCTGCAAGACCAGGCCCAGATTTATTTACTTACAGCACACATATTTCCTTAAGCTTTTAGCACAGGGTGTGGGGAGAACTGCCTCAGCGAACTCGGCATCGTTCAGTCGAGTACATCATAGCTTTGGGGTCCTGCAGTTCTGAGGAGACTTGCGGAACAAGACTGCCTGGTAGATAGCTGAATGCAAAGCAAAGCTCTGCTCATCTCTTACCCCCCGCAGAGGAACCCAGTCTTGCTCTGTTTACAGGTCTATCCTAGTACGTGGTGTGCCTGTCATTTGCCTTCTCCCTTGAACAAGTTGTAACATCCGTTGGTCCCCTCATTAAGGCTTCATAAAATGTTTTACTGCATGTGATCTTAGCTAAAAGGCAAGCAGCAGCCAGATTTTATAAGATTAATGGACACTCATCTGGTATTAATATGAGCATATCGTTATTATTTTTCAGGATTTGGAAATCTGCCTTTTAGTGTGGTTTTATTATTTAGCTTTGGTGGTATGAAATCTGTGATCAGACCTAGTTTTATATTACATGTAAAATTTTCTACCTTGACTGCTATAGTTTGGATCTGAAAATGTCCCCTAAAGGACATGTGCTTCAGCCTGAGCAAAATTTGGAGAGAATGGAATTTGTAAGAGGTGAGGACTTGCTGGGCAGTAAGGTGGCACATCTTTAACCCTAGCACACGGGAGGCAGAGAGAAGTCTGTGAGTTCGAGACCAGCCAGATGACAGAGCGAGTTCCAGAACAGTCAGGGCTGCACAGAGAAACCCTGTCCTTGAAAAAACCAGCAACAAAACAACAAACAAACGAAAGGTGGGGACTGTTGGAGGAAGGTGGCATTAGAGATATGTACATGGAGGGGACTCTGAGGCCCACCTTGCTCCTTTGCTCCTTTCTAGCATGTGTGCCGGTCCACCACAGACCCTTGTGCAACCAGAGGCCCAAAGCAACAAGGTTAGCCATGGACTGAATCGTCCCACACCATAAGATATAGTAAACCTTTCCCACTCTGGCTGCCTCAGGCACTGTGGAGAAAGCACACTCACTGACTACAGAATCTTCACAATCAAAACAGCAATGGCCCTGAAAGGAGTCTTTAATCTTCCCTCTGAAATTTCACAAGCCAGACCTCCATCTTCTGCACTGTTCTCAACATTATCTTCCAAGCTCCTACACAACATCCCACAGAGCTCTTAACAACGAATGGATCTTCAAGTCCGAAGTTCCAAAGTCCTTCCACAGTCCTCCCCAAAACATTGTCAGGTTGTCACAGGAATACCCCACTCTGCTGGTACCAATTTGTCTTAGTCAGGGTTTCTATTCCTGCACAAACATCATGACCAAGAAGCAAGTTGGGGAGGGAAGGGTTTATTCAGCTTACACTTCCATACTGTTGTTTATCATCAAGGAAGTCAGGACTGGAACTCAAACAGGTCAGGAAGAAGGAGCTGATGCAGAGGCCATTAAGGGATGTTCTTTATTGGCTTGCTTCCCCTGGCTTGCTCAGCCTGCTCTCTTATAGAACCAAGACTACCAGCCCAGAGATGGCACCACCCACAAGGGGCCTTTCCCCCTTGATCACTAATTGAGAAAATGCCTTACAGTTGGATCTCATTGAGGCATTTCCTCAACTGAAGCTTTCTCTGTGATAACTCCAGCTGTGTCAAGTTGACACACAAAACCAGCCAGTAAAATAGAATACACAGTTTACCTAAAAATAGGAGTGGAATGCTAAAAAGTCTTTTTAAAAGGTGATTCTATGATTAACAGTGTTTGGAATTTAGAATTACGGTGGCATCTTTCAAAGCAATTAAATGCCTTACCAGCTTTCACCTTGTACTCAGGGATCCTATGTTTGTTTTACATAGCAAGGCTTCTAACAACATTTTTAATAGCTCGATAACAGAAGCAGCTTTAAAAACAACAGCCTCGTAATCAAGAGATGGCTCAATTAAAAGTACCAGCTGCTTTTCTAGAAGACATGCGTTTGATTCCCAGCACCAATACCAGAGCTCACAGTCATCTGTAGCTCCAGTCCCAGGGGATCCAATGCACTCTTCTGGCCTCCTAGGGTACCTGGCACACACAAGACACACAGCCACGGATGTCAGTAAACATCCATACGTAGAAACAAAGCATTAGTGGGGGTTGCTAAGGGGAGAGCAGAGCGAGCCCACAGGATTGGATTGGAAATGGGGAGAATGGAGACCCCTGTCAATTTTTGTTAGAAATAAATTCATGTGGTCACCTGTTTTTCACTGGGCCTACAGCAGCTATAGAAAACTTTCTCTGGGCTTGTGTGTCAGACTTGAAGCTTCAGGCCAGAAATCATTGCCAAAATCAGGAACAACAGTGAGTCCTCATCTACTGTCTCCTAAGGGCCAAGGTATTCATGATTTTTTTTTTTTTTAATTTCAAGTTGAAACTAGCACCTGATATTTGTCTTCTTCTTGTCATAGCAAGGCCCAGCACCCCAGAGTAACACTAAAGCACATTAATCTAGTTATTTTATTAGAACCATTGTGATATTTGCATATATACATCATTTCAATTAGGTATTCATTTGTAAAGATACTGTGCATTACACAAGCTGATAAGAAAGCAAAGGAGTGGGGGAGGAGGTATGTCGGTCTGTATCTATATTCATAAAGCTCAAGGCATGTTGTCTTGGTCATAGTTTTACACTAAGACACAAATGAAAGTCAGAACTCCAGTGCCTTTGTGAGAGGAGCGTGAGTGCACATTTGTGACCTGAGTTTGGAAAGATGTCATACATGTCTGTTAGCTGGAGTGCAGAGAGCCTGCTCAGCACAGAAACCTCAGACCTTCCCTCTGTGTCACTTCTGCCATCTCTGCACTGGCTCAAGGGAGCTGGTGGGAGCCAGGCAGGGCTTGCTTGGCACAGCATCCCGCGGCACGTGTGGTTGAGTGTGGGGCACTGAATTTGACAACTGTTTCAATCTGTCTCTAAACAAACCTACTCAATTGAAACCTAAGATTATTACCATTTGTTCCTCATTTTTACAACCCCCTCCCCCAACCCAGTGCATTTTCTCCAAGTCCAGAAGCATTAGAAAGACCCCTTACCAATTCCACGGCAGGAGAAGTCTGAGCACAGTGTGCTTGTGACCATCTGACCACTGCATTTTGATTTTTTTTAAGTTAGATTTTATTATACCATTTTTCATAGTTATAAAATAAGCAATCTCCCTAAGTCTATAAAATACCTCCAAAATTAGACCTAAGCATTAATAATGTTAAATACTTCATAATATCTAAATTTCAAATCCTAGATCCCACTTTACAGGTAGCTAAACGATCAGAAATAAAATTGAACTTAAGTGGTCAGTCAGCAATAAAGTCTGTAGGAAGCATGGAGGTCCTTGTGCTCACAGATCAGCACCAGGGGACATGGGATGTTAGGATACAGGGATGCTCTTTCAAGAGAAGGAATGCGTAACCTGTTATCCATTGAGAAGGCTGAGAAGAGAAAACTGTTCTAGCGTGGGGACCTGAGCACATCTGACCTGAGCACATCTCCCTTTATAGAACCCACTATAGAAGGTGATACACGCATGTCATACAGTTTTGATGTGTTCATACCTAATCTTTCCTTAGCTCACTTGGTTCCTCAAAGAGATTTCTGTATGCTTTATTGTATATACACAGGCTGGAGTTAATTATCACCAGAAAAGTTTTCACCAAGGTAAACTGGGCTTAAATATGCCAAAAATAAACCACTCAGGTCAGACTCCTGAACTTGGAAGCAACACCAAGTACTTTGTTGCACTGAACTGAACTGCTTTCTTGCCTCCTGAGGATTACCACTCTGCTGGCTATGGAGGCCACAGAGACCCTCGCAACAATCCTGATTCCAAATTTAGTAGCTATATGTTAAATCAGTCATTTTCAGTCCCCAGGGAACATAATCCTGAAATCATATATTTAGCAAAATGTGTCTCAAATTATACCTTTACCCATGGAATGAACTCAAGTAGTAAAGTAACATTCTACATAACCAGCAACGTGCAAATAAATCCTTTATAAAAATACTCCTGTAGACAAAGACATAAGAGTAAAGTTCCTCACAACATTTCCACAAATTTTAAGTTGGCATAAAGCAGAAGCTACAAGATAAATTACAATAAAATATCACAAGTTTCCAAGGAGAATTTTATACAACTTCAAGTTGTTTAATTATTTCAGGATTGAACAGCCTTAAGGAGAAATTAGAATTTACATGATAGAAGCATTAAATCAGAGCACACCCAATGTCACTGCAGATCCTAGGTGGGAGGTGTTCACTAGGTCTTAAACTCACTTCCATGTTTGAGAACTGCAGTAGCAAAGTCCCGGGAGAAAAGCAGAAAAAAGAACACTCTCACTTTACCAACTGACTTACATGACAAGTAGGCTACCCAGCAGCCAGTCAGCTTCTGCCCTGGCTCCCATTAAAGCTTGTGACTATTGGCCAGGCCCATGCACAGTATGCTAAAAACAGGGGTTCAGCAGTGACCAGAATGGGGTCTCTGCCCTCTCCTGGAGCCTGCACTGAAGGAAACTGGGGTTTTAGGAGTCAGATGGGGCTACATTCTGAAGGGCAGGTGACCAACAGGCCACCCTTTTCTCCTGTGTCAGGCAGGGCTGGGCTCCGCTGAGGAGACACAGGACAGGAAAAGGAGTTCCTCTCCACATTCCACAATGTGAAAAACTACAACTCTTTTCTTTTCTTATTTATTTATTTATTTATTGGGGCGGGGCTGAGCAATTTAAAACATCAAAGACACAGAGGACCCACAGAGAAATAACTAGCTTAGTCCTTTTTGAGTGACTTCAACGCTTGTGACCGAGAGTGTCCCAAGTTCAGGTTGATCACATCTGGTTTCATTTTTCTGGATTCTGGGAATTGGGAAGCATCCATCCATTTCCCAGACAATCACATCAACTTTGAAACAAATGACAGTTACCCTGAGAATGCCGACATTTAAAGAGTATTTCAACAGACAATCAAACGACGCTTGACCGTGCCCTGTTCACTCCCTCAAGGCAGCCAGCAAACTAATCACCAAACACCCCATAAAAAACTGTAACAATGGCGAGAATTTGAGTCAAGTCAAGAAAAGATGTGTGTTAACGACAGAAAAAGAGAGAAAAGCACTTCAAAGTCTTAAGTAAGAATCACCTCGATAGTTAAAGTTAAAACGTTTTCCAGTCACATGCGAAAGAAGGAAACTCCAGGTAAAGCAGAAACAAGCAACCTCTCCTTAAGGAGAAGATATTCTAATTGTGCACATAATTTACATTGGTCAGACTTTGTTTGATATTGGTACAAATTCAACTTTATACTGGTCACAAAATTTACTTGTTGGAGATCATCCAACACCTGTCAGTTGATCTTCCGAGGGTGAGAGGACACCTTTTGTACTTTAATGCACTTTTCTCCTCTTCATTCTCCAGAAGAAAGCAGAATGGCTAGAGATGGTAACAGCCAAAGGACTGTAACCAACTTCCAAACTAGAACTGCCGTCTGGCCTGATTTCTAAGAGGGAAATATATGACTTGGGGAAAAATCTTCAATAGTAAGGTAGGCATTTTTCTAAGAAGAAACAACTTTAAATTCAGCAGTGTTCTAGATTGGTAAGGAAAGATGGCCAATGCACTCTGGACTATACGGATTCTTATAGGCCCATTGGTACAAAGAGAATGTTCAGAAAGTGGTGAAGTAAAGAAAGCGGCTTTCTAGGCTAAGACTTGATCCTGAGTTGACCTTACTAAGTGTTGACCTTGAATGTCAGCTTGATTAGTTTTACTCTGCATTCGTGGCAATTGAGTAACATAAAGTAACTGGTTGGCTTATTACAAACACCAAATGCTGCAAGTTCTAAAACTACCTGAGGTGTATTCTAGCGGATGGACATTACACTGCAGTGAACCATCCGTGTTAGCAGTTAGGGGCAGTCACACCTCTACGGGGAAAGCCTTTTAGTGAGTATTGTGGCTCAGCACTGGGCTTCTCAATGCGGATACTAGAAACACCTAGTCCAACTTGCCCTATAGGGAGGACAATTTAAAGCTGGGAACAGTTTAACTTATGCAAAAAAACTTTAAAAGATGTTAGAGTTTTTTTTAAAAAAAGTCAAAACCACGGCAGGAAACGACTGCTCTTCCTAATACAGATATTTTAAAAAGAGAAATCTGATGAGGAAGTTCTTAAATGTCATTTCCTTTTTCAAAAAACGGAGAGGGGGTTGGGGAGTTCATATTTTTGTGGTGACATATAACATAAAAAAATTAAGAAAGGCATATAGAAAATAAGTCTTCAAATAGTTGAGTAATCTTCTTCAGGCAATTTCTAAATAAATATAGACACAGCTACTGCTTGCTTTAAAGAAACAACAAACAAGCCCACATTTATTACTCCACTGGGAAACAACTACAGTATAAGACCATGCAGTGCTCCTTAGGCAGAAGTTGCTACAAGCAGCTCAGGGCTGCTGGAGGCACAGCTAAGGGACACACATTTCCTGGATCCAACAGAAGAGACCTGTGATGAGCTTGTGATAATGGTAGGGGACAAGGTCTTCCCCTCACCTTTATAGGGGAAGGATGGAAGCAGGGGAAAATGAAGAGGTCAAAGTGGCCCTGGCTGGCTACAGCTGAGAAACAGACTCCTTGGTGGAGGCTCTGAGCGTTCTCTGGGAACAGGGCAGGTCAGAGCACTGCTCGGGTCTCTGATTCAGCTGAAGGCACGGATGCCTTTCTTACCACCAGAACACATAGCTGATCTTGTGTAAACAGCAGGAGAGGATCCCCTCTGCTTCCTTACAAAGGCTCTAACTAGTCGTAGGGCTCCCTGAGAACTAGACTCCAAAGTACTGTATATGTACAGGACATTAACAAATACACAGCAGCACGACAGTCACCTCTCCACATTAGGGTCACAGATCAGAACCTCTACTGAGCTGGACAAAGCCACCACTCAAGCTGAGTGTCCACACAACCGTGATAGCCAACCTTGGTTTAGGCATCTCTCAGGTACCTACAATTTCCCAAGTTCCAATAAATTCTGTTTTGAGGAAATCAATTTATTTATTTATTTGTTTGTTTAATTTTATGTGCACTGGTGTTTTGCCTGCATGAGTGTCTGTATGAGGGTGTCAGATGCCCTGGAACTGGAGTTACAGACTGGGGATCCTCTGGAAGAGCAGCCAAGGCTCTTAACCACTGAGCCAATTCTCCAACCCCTTGAGAAAAATCAATTTTATTTCAATTAACCTTATAAGCTAAATCAAAAGCTAGTTAAGAGGGGCTGAAGTTTCCTGGCTGTAAGAGTTGCTGTCATCATCCACGAGATGCCATTTAATGGCTAGTGAGCTAAATCACTCGTTTGGGCTGGTGATTTTGTGTTTGCAAGCAACAGAAGATATGCAACCGGCTGTGGAAACCAAGCTGCACGGGACAGACAAGAAAGGTTCCATGGCAGTAACACTCAGCAGTTGGCAAGCACATGACCGCGGTCTTACAGACTGGGAAGAGGCCGCCTGGAGCATATTTCAAAACAGGAAAGTAGTGGGGGATGCTTGGTGTTCAGTGGACAATACATTCACACTAAGTAAGGGTTAAACCAGTCCCTGGATCCTTAGTGAACTATAGAGGAGGGAGTACTTGAGAACTTAAGCCTTCCAGGGATCATGGTTCAAAGCCTCTGAAATTCACAGGAGTCAACTAAATGAGAACTCAACACCAGAGCGGTAACTTCTCTACTGGCACCAGCACAGGCAGTGGTGATTTTCATGTTTAATATAGTAATCAGTGTCCTAAAAACCCCTCAAGTTTTTAAGGCACCGGTCTTATTAAACGATTGAGCTGCAGCACGCTAAGTCTGGCCTTTTTTACAGTAAAGTACACGGACAAAATAGCCCATGGAAGCACAGTGAAGGGGTACCCTGACAGACAGATGAGCCACAGGCCCTTCAAATGTTGACGTTTTGAAGATACAGGGGACATGTAGGTTCCCATGGGAACTGCCTCAGGTATTTGTTAACAGTAAGAAGTGGCTCGTGACCTCACTGATGACATCTGCTGCTAGGCCTTACACCTCTCCCACTGCTTGTTTGAACATTGTTTACTGGGGCCAGGCATGGAAGGCACGGTTTTCCCATATGGTTCCTAGTTTTTGAACACAAGTACATGGACGCTACACCCCCGCATCAGTACTTCGTGGCTGGAAACCCTCCTTCCGAAGGCCACCCATGTCAAAGCGGGTAGAGACTTCACAGCGCACTAGTAATGTATCATCCTTAATGAAGGTTCCCTGTCTTAAGGCTTCCAGGTGCATAAATGTTACATAGCCAAAACCTTTGGGGTTCCGTGGGATTGTGGGTCGCTGAAAGGCAAGCAGTTCTGGTTTGGCGTCCATGACCTCTTCGTGGTTTTGCCTTATAAGTGCTTCAGACTGGTCGAGAATTGTAAGGCGTATTGTACCCTGGAAGGGCCAGGGGAGGTGGCTGTCATATTCTCCTTGCATTGTGTGGACAAAAAGGGATATATAGTTTGCACAGCGCTGAGCTGTCGGTAACTGAAGATGCAGGCGCATGCACAGCTTGTACCCAGGTCTGCCTGTGTAGAATCCAGGGCTATGGATGACAACAGGTCTTTCCTCTTCTTGGGATTTCAAGTGCATCCCAAAGTTGCCAATCTTCCAAATGTAGATCCCGTTACACTGCTGTGCTTCCATTTCGGCAACCTTGTCCTCCAGGGTCCGAATGGTCCGTTTGAGCTCGCCCACGTACATACTCTGAGTTTCCATTTTGGCAGTCAGCTCCCGGATCTGATGGTCCTGTCTTACTAGGCGACTCTCCAACTGTTTGATAGTTTCCTCATAATTTGGGTCCTCTGGACGACATCCCCGGGATGGAGAGGCGGCATCGCACGGACGCAAAGCAAGGTTAACATTATGAACAGCCTGGGCCAACAGTCTCATGTGCAACTGGGTATTCTCTTGCAAGTGTCGTGCCAAGTGATTCCTCTGCATCTGAAATGAAGCACAAGCCGTAAGCTAGGGATGTCACCGAGGACGAGGAAAAGGACCAGGCCAGTCAGCAAGAGGTCGGAAAAGGAGCACCACAATTTCCCTCAAATCGTTCCCACTTCTCTGTTGTCTCCTGATCCAATGAAATACTCCTCTTATTTCATTGTGCCAACTGATGAACACTTTGAGCTGTCACTCTGATGACTTCCTCCTGCCTGTCAAAGCAGCATCTACACCCCTCTTTCTTTGCTGACTCAGACAACAAACACCCAGGTCTCTTTTCGGCAAGCTCCTTCTTCCTCTAATGTTTCCCTCCTCAGATTACAGTGGATAGAATCTTTGCATTACACAAACAAGGCAAACCTCTACGGGTCATGCTTCCCTTAGCCAATATCATTTTCTTCACTTTCGTTTGAACCACCCAAGCCTGCCTGTTAAGTCTTCAGCTTGCACTTATTGTGCTGATTTCTTGCTAACTGCCATAGCCACAGTATTCTAAGATCACCAAGTCCCAAATGCTCTAGATAATCATAATTATATTACAGAAACAGAAAATACAGGTGAGTAAAAAGAAAACAGGCTACCTACTCTCTGTCTTTACTAATATTTTGATACACGTCACGTTTTCCCCCTATGTACACAATACAGAATTTCCTTGTAACATTTAAATATGAGTTACCATTCTATTTTAGTTTTTAAACTGTGAGGTATGTATTAAAAGGAGAGTGGAGAAGCAAACATGTAATTGCAACCCCAGAGAGAAAGAGACCAACACACATGGAGCTTTCGGACACTTCACAGGGTGACCCTCTTTTGAAGCTACCCTGGGGACAGGGGTGGGGCTTCCCGTTCATTGCATCACTTGTTCTGAATACTGTTTGCTTCTCTTTCCTATAACGCCCACCCTGTAAATACCACTTTGCCCTCTCTGACTCTCCTGAAGCAGTGTTCTAAGCCACACGTGGGCCATCCCCACTCGAATGTGCCAGCACTGAGGAGACTCAATTCCACTGAAACACCGTCTCTTTCTTTGTCAGCGTCCACCTGTGTTCCCTGCTTTTATTGAAGTCTTTCCCTCTGAGCCAGTGACTAAGGCTCCAGTCATTCTGGATGTCTCGCCTTTTCTCTGCCTATCTTTATCTACTTAGTTCCTATTACACTTCCCTGTTAATATGTCTGGGCTCCTACATCTCTCTCCCCTCACTTTCATGCTGCCCTTATTTTGGGGGCTGTTAGTGAAACTCAGATATTCCCTTTCCTTATTCTACTTCACTCTTCCATGTTATTGTTGGACTGAATAACAAAAAAAAAAAAAAAAGAAAGAAAAAAAAACCAAAAAAAACAAACAAAAAAAAAACAAACTAAAAACCAAACCAAAACAAAAAGAAAACTGCAGAACAGCAACAACAACAAAAAATACTTTAATAAATCACCATATTCATTCTCCCTTGTCTTTTTTAAAAAAGATTTATTTGTTTGTTTTATTTATATGAGTACACTGTCACTGTCTTTATACACACCAGAAGCGAGCAATCAGATCTTGATACATATGGTTGTGAGCCACCATGTGGACCTCTGGAAGAGCAGTCAGTGCTCATAACTGCTAAGCCATCTCTCCAGCCCTTTCCCTTGTCTTCTTGGATTTTTTTTTTTTGGTAAAATTTTATTTTTATTTTAAACTATCGGTGTGCATGTGTGTCTGTGTTTGGGAATGTACACGGAAATGCAGGTACGACAGAGGCCAGAGGATCCTCTGGGGCTAGAGTTCCAGGCCACTGTGAGGCACTGGCCACTGATAGAGGCAGGCGCTAGCAACTACTGAAGCATGGTCCAAGGCTGCCCTGAACATTGTTCTTCCCACCTGTTAAGATTCAGTCCACAGCTGTTAAAATGGCACAATGGATAATGCCACCACGACTGATAGCCCTTTGTTACCGGGGAATCACATGGTAGAAGGAGAAAAGCAACTCCTATAAGCTGTCCTTTGACCTCCACATGCATGCATGGGACAAACAGACCCCCATACATACTGATGTACACTCATGCATGCGCGCGCGCACAAACACACACACACACACACACACACACACACACACACAGAGAAATGAAAAAAAAAAGACATTTAATTTAGACATGTTCGTTCAGGCATGCTTAAATACTTTAGTCATTGCTAAGTATCTGTATGTAATAGTATCAGTATTCATAATAATTTACACCAACAGTGTTTATATAAATGTTTTATAAAAACTTAAAATTTGTTAGTATTCTTCAGTAGGCCATAGATCTGAGTATATATTTTTAAATTCATATTCTAGAATTCAAAGAAAACGTACCTTTTCATGACAGCCAAAAACACTGAATGTGCAAGGGATTGGAGCTGTTGGGCAGTCCAGATCATAATGATTAGGCATCTGAAAAGCAAAAGGAAGGCTGAAAAATGTCTTCCCCTGCATATCAGGTTCTAGATAATGTCGGTACATTTAAAAGTAAATTTAACTTATACTAAGCAAAACTATATATGGCTTCTTCACAATTCTGTGAGAAATTAAATATTAACATCTTACAATATTATCCCCTAATTTACTAAACTTCATTTCTTAAAATAGATTTGTTTCTACTGTAGGGAACTGGTGCCCTCTTGTGGCATTTTTCAAGAAAACACCCTGACGATTACTGCGGTAAACCCAAAGCTCTCTCTGTGGTCTCTACCATTTAATAAGGGACGAGTCATATATTCATTAAAACCACTGAGTAGATCCATTACTTCTCATCTGACAACCTTCTACAAATCACCTTATCTCTGAAACCCTAGCATATTTTGGTTCTGCTGGGGAACTTGGCCGTTATATGGTAGAGACACACACATCCTGGACTGGATACAGCACACCAGCCTCAGTTTCAACTCAAGTGAAGGTTTGGTCACAGGACTGTCCTAGTTGATTTAAGAGACATGTCACTAGTCAGCACAATCCACACTGCCAGACATTTGCTATTCTGCTGGAAAGGTTCAAAAGGACTGACCCTGAGCACAGACCATGGAGGCTTTTATTAAGTGTTTAACATCTCTAGAAAAAGAACCCCAGGATTTTCCACTCCAGTGTGTTTGTTTGTTTGTTTGTTTGTTTTGATGGTCCACGATGCCAAGTGAAGCTGTCAGTACAATGAAGCCACACTGACAGGATGGGGACAGATTGTTCTGTCACTGACAGGATGGGGACAGATTGTTTTGTCATTTTCTATCCTTTGAGCTGTCAAATCTAGGGTTAATCATGCCACACTCGCCTAGGCTGTTCACAACGACTTTCCCAGTTCTGTGATCATCAATGCTTTCAGATTTGCCAGTGTAGCCATGTTTCATTATCATGGTTAGGAAGTGAACAATGAATGGCTTTGGAGCACAGCCAGAGGACCTGGTATCTGGCTCTCTTCTCGGCACTGCGGATGTTCTTTAGAGTATCTGCTAGGACATTCATGTGCACCATGGGTCTTTGATTTGAGGGCTCAAAGATATCTTATTTAGGGTGAGACAAATTAAAGGAGGCCATATTTTAAAAATGGTACCAAGGGAGCAAGGTATGATGGCATAGCCTTTAATCCTAGCACTCAGAGGCAGAGGTTGGTAGATTCCCATAAATTCAAGAACATCCTGGTCTACACAGTGAGTTCCAGGCAAGCTAAGGCTAAGTGGAGAGACCCTGTTTCAAAACAACAACAACAACAACAACAACAACAACAACAACACAAAACAACAAAAACAAAAACAAAAACCAACCAACCAAAGACAGAAAAGGTATCATGGGGTTGGACAGGCAGCTCGCTGGGAGAGTGCACTTGCCTGTGTGAAGCTGGATGTAAAGCCCCAGCACAGAGAGGAAAAAGAAAAGAAAGGAAAAAAAGAAAAGAAAAGATAGGGTAGAGGAAGGAGAAGGAGCAAGGAGAGGAAGGACAGAAAGAGGGAAGGAAGAAGCCTGCCCAGAAAAAGTAGGCCCAAGTTTCACTAGAAATTGAGCCATAGCTGTGGGTCGAGATGGGGTTAACGGCACAGCAAGGATCAAAGTCCAACTTTTCTGATGTTTCATTTATGGCTTCTGTCTTTATTACATTTTATTCTTTTTTTTTTTTTTTTTTTTTTTTTTTTTTTTTTTTTTACATTTTATTCTTGTTGAGCTTTTAGAAGTATAGCATAGTTTCCATCAACTACTAATTGAGAACAAAAACGAAAATCAGGGGTATGAGATGACCTCATAAGCAACACATTTAACACATTCAAATTAGGATTCTCAGAAAAACACTACTAACAGATACAGGGAAGCAGTCAAGCGGCAGGTCCTGCCTGCTGCTTCTTCCTACAAGTACGATGGTCAGTGAGTCTCCTCACTTACAGACTTGTCTGGGCACACACAGATTTAGGGACTAATATTCATCCGTTGTGGGTATTCAACTCCCTAAACGTTAACAGATAGCAACTGGATGGAATTCTCCTTTTTTGATTAATAATTATAAGAGCCTTTTCTTTTCAATCACAATCACTGCCTTCGATGATGATCACCATGGCTCGGGGATGCTACAGGTCCTCTGCACACTCCAGGAGCTAGCACGACACAGACCCGAGCTACTGAGCAGATGAGGTTTCTCCTGCTCCCCTGTTCTCAGCCAGTCTCTGACAAGGAGGCTCTCATTTCAGTGTAGAAATACATTCCTCTCTAAGTCTGTTTTGTCTTCAAGTTGGGGTCTTTACCTTGAATGTTTTGATCTTAAAATTATCTGTTTGGTTCAGTTTTTTTGCTCATTGCTTTGTTTGTGCCAGGGATCACACGAGCCCTGGGCACACTAGGTCAATTCTCTACTCCCCTGAGTTCCAATGGAATCCTTTTTTGTGGGGCAGGGAGGAGAAGGGTCTCTCTGTGTAGTCCTGGAACTTATTATGTGGTCAAGGCTGGCCTTGAACTCAAAAGAGATCTACCTATCTCCTGAGTGCTGAGATTAAAGGCATATACCACCTGGCTTCCCAACCAAGGGAACATATATTATTATAATATTTTGAAAAGCAGATTACCTAAACATGTACTAATTTTACCTTATTAATTTAAATTGTCAATTTAAAAAACTTAGCAGTTGTTTAAGCACTTAAGGAAATGGTGATTTGCAAAAGAGTTTCATTCCTACCTGTTCTCTGATGAGGATTGTACCACAGTATTCACAGATGATATTTGCCAGAGGACAGCTTTGATCATGGATCTAAGTGGTAAGAGGGAATTAAGAAATGTATGAGAAAATCTGAAAAAGTAAAAAGATTGATTTTTATAGATAGTCATTTTTTCACCATGAGCAAGTGAAGGAAGGGCCTTTGCTTATGTACGGTTAAAATGTGAGGCTTTTGCTAGTGAGACGCAGTCTTCAGAGGTCTTCAAAGAATGTGTCAGCATACACAACAGAGTTAGCTCGGTCCTTGTTACCTCACGGCAGTACCCCTGGTTAGCACACAGTGCACTTGCTGATGGTGGGATTCTCCAAAGGCATCAGTTTTTAGCAGCAGCACGACAAGTTAATTACAATTGTTTCCAGTGAGTTAGAGCAAAAGAACAAACAAACAGCATCAGGGCCCCAAGCTTTGGTGCCCGAGTTCTCAGAAGGGTGAGCCCCATTTTCTAGAACCCAGTAACACTGGATAACTTGATATGCTGAGAAATAGATAACTTTCCTCATAAGTTCACCCACTGTGTTCAGGTTGAGAAAGGTACCAATTTGTTCCAATTATGAATGAGATTTTACATATTTAGTAGCAAGTTGGCTGAATTTTGACTATTTTATCAGCATACGAAATATAAAATGCTCAATTTCCCGTGGAACAATTTAGAAGGATAAAATTTTAAGGAAGTAACTGAGTGCAAGGATTTCAATGTCAGCCCAACCCAACACTGTTAGGATGAAACCGACTAGCCTCCTTCCATCCCAGGAGAATGAAAACCGCTCCACCAGCACGAGGCTGCCGGGGAACCACACTGTTCTATACTGAGGAGTGAATGGAGCACTGACTTGGCACCAGTGGAACACACTTTGCTGTATTTAATGAAGTCTTTCTTACAGATGCAAAAGCTCACACTCTTTGTGAAACAAGCCTGTGGAAATCTTACACAGTAATCATACTACTTGTTTGTCTATGACGAATCCTTCATTAAAGTTCAGACAGGGAAGTAAGCCAGCAGCTGCCTTTGCTGGCAGCTGTGTTCACCCTTTACTCTCAGTAAGGAGGAAAATGCTTTGTAAGGCTATGCAAATACCAACTCCACACTTACGGACTGTGAGTGCCTTGAAACTGCATTCCTTTCTTAAAAGTTAGTTTTTAAAAACCGATAATATAAATTCATTTTTGTAGTTACATCCTTATGTACGGCTAACACTTTCAAATATGCACTTAAAAAGCAATGAACAGATTTAAATTAGCACATACCTCTTTCTCTTCATATGCCATGGACACAGCACAGTTTACACAAGAAACCTGCCTCCTGGGACAATCCTCAATAATGTGTGTATTAACCTGGCACTTCTGGAAAGGACGTTGGCACTGGGGACAATTCACTAGAGCAAATTCACAATGTACTTGATGATCCTGTATAAAGCAAAATAATTGATTAGTACTTGAAAACCCTAAAAAATTTTTTTCTAAAGGTAATCTCTTCTAATAATACATTTTTTTCTTTCAGAATTAGTTTTAACTGTCAACTAGCTATAACTTAAGTCATACAAGAACAAAGTCTCACTTGAGGGACTGTCTTGACTACTAACTGATGTGGGAGGGCCCACCCGCTGAGGATGGCACCATTCCTCGGACAGGTGGTCCTGGGCTAGATAAGAAGGCTGGCTGAGCAAGGGCCTGTGAGTAGCCAGCAGACTTCCTCAATAACAGGTTATGATCTGGAACTCTAAGTCAAGCAAACCCTTTCCTACCCTAAACTGCTTTCGGTCAGAGTAATCACAGCAACAGAAACCAAGTAAGAACGGTGACTGAAGTCCACGTTCTCTAGCCATACACAGTCTGAAGGTCTTAATGAAAAATTTCAATTAATTATTGTGGATGTCAAGTTTATCAAGAAGAATGTGAAGTGTCAAATTTATACTTCCAGTTAGGGAAGTTTTAGAAAGAAGTTAGATTTTAAACTGTGCTGAAAAGGTCACTCCCACAAAAAGGGTTGAAGAGATGGCTCAGTGACTAGAAGTGACTCTTGCTCTTCAAGAGGATCGGAGTTCTGTTCTCAGCACCCACACTGGGCTGCTAACAACTGTCTGTAGCTGCAGGGCTTCCAGTACCTCTTCCGGCCTCCACTGGCACTGCACACACGCAAACATGCACATAAATGCACGTGCACACAAATGAACAAATCTTTTTTTAAAAAAGAGAAAGAGCTAAATAAGAGTAATGGACTTCAAATATGCCCTAAACATTTATTTCAAACAGAATATTATCCATATTTTATTTCTAGTTAAAAACAACAACAACAACAAAGAATTGATTTACCTTAATTAAAAAGAAAATTATCTCATTGCTTTAGTTAGTTCTTTTAACTATATAAATATTTAGTGAATAGTACAATGTGCAATTTAGAAACACAGAAAGTGTGAGGTTGTCATACTTCCTGCATGACACAGAAACAGAAAGAAACAAGATGCTGAGATGATGGCTAGAAGACATTTTTATTTAAAAAAAAATTCAAAATTAGAGAAATAAAGTTATGGGAATAAAATATAATTCTTGCAATTAAGGAACTCTTCAACAGTTACATTGTAGATGGCCTGATCTGAAAGCTTACAAGAACACAGACTTATTTTTATTGCTGGGACAAAGTTGAAACAGAAAAAAATTTTTTTCCTAAGTTTTTGTATTTAATGATGAAAAGTTTGTTAGTATTTTGCAAGGACCTGTTAGCCAATTCCTATAGCCTACAATACACAGGTAACAGAACAAAGGCTTCATGCTCTAGAGACGACACTGCGACAACAGCTAGAAAATACCCTAAAAAAAAAAAAAAAAAAAAAGAAAATACCCTTAATACCTCGAGATGTCTCAGTTCCATCTTTTGCAAACAGCCTTTATTTGGGCACTTTACCGTCAGGGAAAGAATCTCTCGCTTTGCAAAATTGTCGGGAAACAGTTGATTTTCCAGCAGTATTTCATTGTCAACTGGGCACTTGTGCCCTGCATCCCTAAAAGAAGTAGGAACTTAGAGTTAGTAGCCTGAACCGTCCACATGGAAACCAGCTGGCTCTCCATCTGCAACAACAGAATGCATTACATGGCACGGTAACGCCAGAATGATGCGGACTGTAGAGTGTAGCTGGCCTTTGCTACTCTGTAGGTTCTCCTTTTTTCCCACCCTTTATCCCTGTTTCACCCCCTCGTACTAGATAGGAGAGAAAGGATAGGGAGGCGCAGAAAAAAATCTCTGTGTACTGTATGGTTGCATCACTTGTCAATAAATACCCTAGGGCCAATAGGAAAGGGTAGAACTGAAGGTGGGCATCCAGCAGTTAGAAAGGATTCTGGGATAGAGCCAAGCATGGGAGGACTGGCCTGGAACATGGAAGAGGTCAGAAGCATGGGAAGTGAGCAGAGGTAACAAGCCATGTGGCAGAACTTAGATGAGAATAAATGGGATATTAAGTTATGATTTAAACGGGGAACAGCCAAAGCTTATGGCTGAGGTATCTATAAATATATTTGAGTCAAAGAGTCGTCATTCTGGGAACACGGGGACAGGAGGAAAAACTCAGGATTTTACAAAGTCAAGGGGAAGGAGGGGAAAGGGGGGGGTGATCCCTGAATCTAATTTCTTTCCTTTTGTTTCTTCTTTGAGCACAACCATTAACAAACTGCAACCAATCTCCATGAACGACCAACAACCACCCCTCTCCCATATAGCCTCTGAAAAAGATCCCAGCGTTCCCAATGTCACACAATCACAGAAATTATCTGCAGTTGGCAAAACCACGCCTCTGCTAGAGCAGGAGGCAAATCACAGTCAGCTGCTGTGGACGGTCCCAAGTCGCCCCCAAACCCCAGACCTGGGATTAAAGCAAAAGCAAATTCTCATAGTGTTTCTGTGCGGCCAGGATTCTCACTAACGTAGAGTTGATGAATTCATTTGTGAAATAAATATAATATATATAGCACCACGCCATGAATTCATTTGTGAAATAAATATATAGATATAGCACCACGCTGCCTATCTGAGGAAGCCAACAGGTTGTAGATTGTGGCATCGACTCCAGTTAGACAATGCACAAAACATTGAATAAAATCGTTTGGTTGACATAAAAATGAAGTGAAGAAACATTCGTTCAACACTGCTTTTGCTGCTCTGACAGGACATGGCGTCTGCTCTCAAGCAGCACAGAACCAATCAAAGTGAAGTACAGAGATTTATCTTAACAGGGCCTGACTAGGACTATAGAATGCATGCCAGGGGTGGGATCTCTGTGCACTCAGGGCCAGCCTGGGCTACCCAGGGAGCTCCTGGAAGACCAGGTCTACATATTCAGTCTGAAAACAGAAACATAATAAACCATCAGATTCATTTAAAACCCAGAAAGTCAGGAACATATCTGTAAAACATACACATCTAAGAGAAAGTAAGAACTTTACAAAGTAAGCCTACAGCCATCACCCATAGTTTTAAATAATCCAAAGATAATGAAATTAGACGGAGAGCTGTTTTGATTTCTTGAATGGCAGTGAATGAAGCCTTTTTGGAAGCTGTTCTTAAGGGCACTGAGGTGATAATACACAGCCACTTCTAACTTTGAAGAAAATGGGGGAATAAAGCCTCAGACATCCTTTTGTGGAATTTGTCTCTTTCATATCACTGTCCTACAACTTCCGAAATCTTTTGCTACAAAGACTTCTAAATTAACCAGCCACTTTCCTGGATACTCAGTAAAACAGTGCACATCTCTACCTATAAGAAATCAGCATGTCCCATGTGCTATCATTTTTACCTAATTTAAAACACATATACAGGAGGATGAGCCTAAACCCTGATCTGCCCCAGGAGACACCAAGACCTCACATGCTGGACTGAAGGTGACATTATTAGCATCTAGGGAACACATAGCAGGACACAGCCAATGGCCTAACAGGGAGAGGACATTCTACCACAATAAAGAATTATCTGGCCCCAAATATTAATAGTGCCATGGCTGGGAAACAAACACACAAATTAATAACCCTATCTCCTAAAGCTCTTACTAATGTAATGGGAATACATTCCCTCAAACTGAAGAGATGTGTGGTTCCCCTGTATTTAATTCAAGCTCCAGGTATGGATATGGTCACCTGAATTTCAAGTACAGAAATTGAGAGATGAAAATGTATAGACCACCGAGCAGCCCAAGATGGCCTTAGCCTACTTAGGGATCATTTTTCTTTGTTTTCTGATGCAGCAATGCTCGAAGCAGAGGGTTAGAGATGTGATTGGCACTACACGAAGGCTCTGACCTCCTCAGTGGATTAATCCATTTGTGGATTATAGACTGTTGGTCAGTGTGGAGGTAACAGAACCTAGGAGGTGAGACCTAGTTGACCCGAAGGACGATCTTTTTCTCTTGTATAGTTTAATCCACTTAAAACAATCACTAAGTGCCTACTGTAGGGAAGGGGCTGATCTTGTAACTAGAGAAAACCAATATAACACCCTAAGGATCTACTTTCTAGTTGTACAAGCAGACAAAACACATTGATTACAAGGTATTTAAGGGCAAAAGTGCCAGGGGGAACATGAGAAAAGTATAATGTGGTAAGGAAGATGTGGTGTGCTGGAAGGCAGGTAGGGCTGTGACTTGCCATGGTATAGAGTAGCCAGGACACCTATCAGTGTGTTCCAGCTCACAAGGTAGCCCTGTGCCCGATGTGTACAATGGGCAGCACGAAGAAAGGGATGGAAGGAGCATGAGCCCTGGGAGAGGGCAGAAAATGAAGCGCATGGACTTTTACTCCCAGATAATCCATGAAGGGTGTTCTGAGCCAACGAGATGACATTTGCCTTGTACACCAGGGCCAATCTGGCTTCTGTAATGTGACTGGAAGAGGGCAAGGCTAGGAGGAGGGAGGTCTGTGAGAGCTGATGTCAGGCAGCACACTACTGTATAGCTGGGTGAGGAGGGTGAGGTTGTAGCAGAAAAAAGGGATTAGATTATGGAAATGCTGGTCATTTTACAGTTGCTCACAGACAGGAGGCAACAGAATTTACCACATCTAATAAAGAATATATAATCACTCACAGAATCAGCATTCCTCACCTGGTTGGACTTCTCAGAGAGTGGTTCTCAACCTCCCTAATGCTGAGACTCTTTAAAACAGTCAGTTCCTTGTGTTCTGGTGACCCCCGTGCCCACAAAATTACTTCTGTTGCTACTTCAAAACTGTAATTTTGCTATTGCTATGAACTGTAATGTAAATATCTGACATGCAGAATATCTGATCTGCAACCCCTCTGAAAGGGTTGTCTGGCTTCCAAAGGGGTTGCAACCATACAGGCTGAGAACCACTGCACAAGTAGCTGAGTTTAAGGCAAATTAGAAATACTACTTTCATGAAACACAGAATCCTCTCCTAGTCTGCAATAGAACTGCTTGAGGCAAAAGTCGCTATGGACTTTGCAGTTTTCCTGGAGGCTGGGTGGGAAGACACGGAAGCAAGCCTCTGTTCATACCGTAGTACAAACTGGGATGGGACCCCAACTGTCTCAGGTTTCTGTCCATTCTGCTGTGTTCCTGACCAGTGTTTTCTGTCTGCCTATTCTTGGGATGGCCTGTTTCTAACATGCTCTTTACATTTGGTTGCTGTAGGGCACCATGCTTTCTCAAAATCAAATACCTTATGGATTTGATGATGCAGGCTTTGCAGAACCTGTGGCCACATGGTGTTTGCACTGCTTCCCGTAAAGCCATCAAGCAGATGGGACACTCATACTTGCTCTCCAGAGGTGGGTCAAACTCCACATCGTAGCCCTGGATCTCCTCCATGAAGGAGCTGGAGAGGTTCCCGGTGCTGGCAGAGCCACTCACGCTGTCATCTTTCACTGCAGCGCTGCAGGAGGCGGCCATGGCAGCGCAGCAGTCACTGGACGACTGGCTGGACCCGCAGCTGTTCTCACAGTTTAAGAGACTCATAGTAGCTCTGTTGTCAGTCGATCTTCAAACACAGCAACAAGAAAAACAACGACAAAACGCTTTAGCATGCAAATAGATCAGATCGTTTAATATAGCCACCTCATAGTTCACCATAATGTTTCAATGTTATTTACAAAATAGCTTTAAGTGTTTTGAGCTGTGTTGCATAACTACAACTTCATGGTAAATTATCTCTTTCCCTCCTTCAAGATGTTTATGAATCACCTATGCAGACTACAAAGGTGACTACGTAGATCCTTCAAGGAAAGTTTGTGGTCTATTGCAGCAACAGAAGGTTGAACAGTGAAGCACTTCCAATACAATACCTTCCTCTGTCATCTGTTTACAGGACTGAGGCTGCTGTCCTGCCCAGACCTTAGCCCAAGATTTTCCACACAACAGTCAATGTTTACTAGGCATCTACTGAGATGTGGCTGCGAGCTGAGCCTTTAGCTGCTGAGCTACCTCTCCAGCTTGAGCCAGTTCTTTATGTCACTGAAGGTCCTTTAGGGGCTCTGAACTGAAGGGACCGGTACAGACAGCAGGGAGCCAAAGGGCCACAGTCAGTTGTGGGAATGTGACCTGGGGCAACTAGCTGGAACCACTGGCAACTTTCTTTTTCTGTATCTAAAATGCCATGTGGATTTCTAAATGCCCAGTCTGGTGATTTCTATTCTATAGAAAGAATGGAATTTAAAAGTGTACGCTTGTCTCCCTCTGCCTTCAGCCAGGTCAGATGTTGTATTACTAATGACTGGAAAAACATGTGAGGTCTCTTTGCCTATGGAAAACCAGGAGCAGACGGATGCCTTCAAATTCTAAACTGCCATCTTACATACGTGACCGACCATGTCTTTAGCTTAGCTAATTATCCTTGAGGAAAATCCCTAACATAAACTCTAATTCTCAAAGCAGAATTCAAACCTCTAGTCAATATGGCAGACAATTACTTCCATGCTTGTCTATACAAAAATTCTTTCTTCCACTATGCCAAATGGAGGATTAAGCAGCAGCTACCAGATCCCTGAGATGGCTCAGTGGGTAAAGATGCTTGCCTCGAAACCTGACCACATGCGTTCAATCCCTGGAACCCACAAGTTGTCCTCGGACCTCCATACATATGACATCTACCCTCCTCCCACACAGCAATACCTAAATGTATTAAATAACAAAACCCCCTAACAATAATAACAATAATAATAAAAAGAAGGAAATTCTTAGTTGGGTCTAGTAGGGACAGGTCTATTATCCCAACTTCTAGGGAACCTGAGCCAGGGGAACAGAGAATTCTAGACAAGCCTAGACAACATAGTGAGACCCTGCTTCAAAACAGTCAAAAGGAGGCTAGTGAAACAGCCCAGAGGTAGGCCTCGCCTGCAATGTGAGGCTCTAGGTTCAATCTCCTGAACTGGAAATAAAGATGGGTGCTCATGGCTCTCTACCACTAACAACATACACCTTTCTATATGCTGCAAGTCTTTCGATCCCTATCTGATAGGCACCTACAAAGAAGCAGAAGGGGCTGAAGGACGGCTCAGTGGTTAAGAGCTCCTGCTCTTTCAGGAGACCTGAGTTTCATACCTTCATCCATGTTGGGTGACTAACAGCCACTTGTGACTCTGGCTCAAAGGGATCTGGCGTTTATAAGCACCTGAACTCACATGTATGTAAACACACATACAAATAATTAAAAATAAAATAAATCTTAAACAAACAAACAAAACAACAAAGCCAAAGCCTAAGGTGGCAGTGCTCTGGCTGCATGGGCAGTACTGTGGCGCAGCACAGAGCTCAGGCTAGGCTGGACAGTCTGGTAGGCCTTTCTCAGTCACTTGGTCAGTACTTGGACAGAGTGCATAATCCTTTTCTGCGTTAGTTTCCTCTCTTGTTCCACCTGAGAGTTCCTGCAAGGATTACATATGTTAATATGCACTCAGCACTGAGAGCTGTACCTGGCAATCAGAACAAGTTATTATTTTCATACATTTTACCCAGTACGGTTCTCACTTAGCAGAGTGAAAACCATGGAGCTTAAAACTTGCCAGAGGTCATCAGCAAAGTAACAGAGTTCCATCAAACCCAAAGTCTACCTGACCGCAGAGCCTAGGCACCTATGCACCACATTATGTGTATCTGGGTTTTGACAAAAATAAATAAATAAATAAATAAATAAATAAATAAATAAATAAATCTAAGATTTATTTCTCTTTAATGTTGTCCAGCATTATTATATTGAGTTGATATAACTCCAATGACTCAGCAGTGATTTCACACTATTTTAACTTTATTTTTGATGTAAGTTTTAAAAGTTGAAATTATCTCCCAAAGCCTTGCCATTTCTAATGTGAGCTTCTAGGAAAGGCTGCTTCACACTGGGGGACAGGAAGGAATGAGAGACGGTGACATACAGCAGGACTGGGCACGCATGGGCATACACTCATCCAAAGACTTGACTGTAGAATCCTCTTTACTGCCTTCCTATCTGAGGACAAAATAAGAGTTATGCCATAGAGTTATGGGTTATATCCTTTGTTATGTTCCTTTTCATGCACACTCTTGTATCTGTTTCCTTAGCCATGGTTTCTAGTCATAGGCGCAGAATTGCTGGGTGAAAGGGCGTGTAAATTCTAAAGATTTCTGATACATGATGTTGCTTAGCCAATGTGTATCAAAGACTTTCTAATCTTCACCCCCACAGTGCATGTATAAGAATATCCATTTAATATAACTTTGATAACAATACAGTTAAACTCAACTTTGTAACTGTTTTTGTTTTGCTTAGTAAAGCTACTTCTGAGACATTTACATTTGTCACTAAGCTGCACAGCACATATTCATATGTGTTGGCCACATGACAGCATGAACGAACTTTCTGTCTTCCTTTCCTGCCAAATGGTTAATTTAAAATTCGGCTTACAGACAGTCTCTATACTGCTTTCTTGCTGTTCAGGTCAAGATTTGACTGTCATCTGATTTAAAGAGAACTTTTATGAACTACATATTTCTAGGAAAACATGCCTAACAGCAACAATTTCCACTGAAGGAGTGCACTTCCCCCCTCTTTCCCCAACAGGGTTTCTCTGTGCAGTCCTAGCTGTCCTGGAACTCAGTCTGTACACCAGGCTAGCCTCAAACTCACAGAGATCCACTTGCTTCTGCCTCCAGAGCTGGGATTAAAGGCGTGAGCTACCATACCGTAAGTATGTAGTGCACTCTGAAAAAACATAGACAAGCAGGAGGCAGAGGCAGTCAAATTTCTGAGTTTGAGGTCAGCCTGGTCTATAGAGAGGCTCCAGGACAGCCAGGGCTACACAGAGAAACCCTGTTTCAAAAACAAACAAAGCTAACCCAAAACCTATACAAGCATTCATGGACCAAGGAGTGGCAAGATCACAGGAAGTGTGATGGGGACCGCAGTCTTCTGGGACTCACACACCTACTGTATTCTTAGCTCTCTCAGTAGCCATGATTACCTGCTCAGGATCCCTCCTTGGGAGCTGCAGAGACACCCCAGCAGCTAAGAACAACTGTAGTTCTTCCAGAAGACCCAAGTTTCCGTGCCAGCATCCACGTCAGAAGGCTTATTACCAACTATCCCTTCAGCTCCAAGGGATCTGACACCTTCTTCTGGCTTTCGTGGGCTACACTCATGAGGCATACACAGACACACACAACCCTACACAAATAAACATAAATAAATCAATTAAAAGGATAAAGATTCTCTCCTTAATACTGCCAAGTTGGGGAACATCTTCAGGGTTTGGGGAAGAGCTCACTAAGTCCCGCCTTCCTCTGAGGTCTTATTGGCTGTCTTCATTAACGAGAAGAAGGAGGACTGAGCGGACACAGTTACAGAGGTAAGGACATAAGGTAAGAACAGTGTGTGTAGAAACATTATGCTCTGGGGAGTCCCTTTATGAGATGCTACAAAATTGAGATCCAAAGTCACTAAAATAAGTTCATATGTTTTGGTATAAATATTTTTCACAGCTTTTTAAAAAAGAGCTTATTTAGGTGGCTCTATCCATGAACAGAAGGGGCAGAATTCAAGTCTTTCTTTAATCTGGTCCTTCATGACTGCAGTTGTTTGGCCCTTACAACCTAGCAAGGCAGGCTTTAATGAAACGCCGTGGAGGTAACCATTACCAACCTCTCTCAACGACACAGTGCATTAATAAGAAAATCAGCCTTGTCAGAAGTCATGGCTTCTATCTACAGATCTCTATCTAGGTACAGTTTATAATTCAGAGACAATGCTGTCAAATGCCTTGCCTACACATTCTAAGTCAGCTGGAGTGCATATATAAATAACATATAATTCATAAATCAAAACTTCGTAGAAGAAAATACTGACAAGTTACCTTTAATTCTCTACTATAAAGAGCTCACTAGATGGGGCCCACCGATTGCCCTGTGACCTCCATAGGCGAGCCTATGTTAGAAGGCCTACACACACACACACACACACACACACACACACACACACAGAGTAAATAATTCTGTTAAAAAAAAATCAAACCCAAACTTTACTAACAGCAACCATTTACCAAATCCTTAAAAATCCATTCTTAAAATACAAAGATCCGAAAATGTGTTACAATGGTTAAGAAATAATACAAACATTCGATTGATGTAATTTACCTTTGAACTCAAATTCAAGGATCTTTTCCTTACTCGAAGATTGTTCGCATCTCTAAAACCCAAGAATTTTGGACCCTCTTTTATACAAGTCAAGTGACTAAAACTGATGAGGAGCAGATATCAAGTAAAACAGGGCTATAATACTGAAATAGTATATACAGGGCATCAAGGCTGAAACTCAAATATGATTCTTGTATCTATCATGTGGCTAAGCCACTGGTTCAAACACTTTCCTCGAGTCACATGACACCTCTTTACCCTCCATTTCAAAAACCAAAAAGAGCTCTCCCCACCCCGGCATCCTCAAAGGAGGTATGAAAGGCCAGCAGCTCAAGTCTCAAAGCCAATATAATACTTCGGCTGTGACAAATTGTTCTCGTTTCTAGACGTCTGTCACAGGCTAGCGGACTGCTCTCAGAAAACAAGCTAATCCTATACATCCAAGCGTTAGGTGCTTTCTGTTCACACACAAAGACAGTCTAAGTCTCATCCGGAGTTCCCCTGAAGCCAAATACTAGGAACAGCTTTAGCAACACGGCGTCTGGAACAATCGAGAGAGCGCAGGGGTGGGGAGGGGAACATTGGTGTCAGCGTACTTTTTTTTTTTTTAAACTTGCTGCTTAGGTTAGAACCGCTCTCGAATTTAAAAGGGCACACAAAAAGTTTTCCCCTGCACTCTGGGAGTTTGAAGGGATTTTCTCTTTTCTTCTTTTCTTTTCTTTTCTTTTCTTTTCTTTTCTTTTCTTTTCTTAATTTAAGCTGGAAGGGACGGGAAAACCCAGCAGGCGATTTCCTTCCCCGGACAGGGGAAAACACCAGGTGAGGAAGAGAGGGGCTGGGGAGAGGGATGCCGTGTGCCGGAAGGCGACAGAAACGCCAGGAGAGGCTCCTAAACCAGGGGCGGGTTCAGGACCTGTGGGGCTAGAGCAGGGGAGACCCGCAGTCCCGGGGAGGGCACAGAGGGCTCCTCCGGCTCGTGGGAGGACTGTGGGCGCATCCTGCACCTGTCAGGCGACAGGGACAGAGGTGGCTTTGTGCTGAGACAGGGGGTCCCAGGGCTACCCAGACGAGAGGGGGCAAGGGGGCGGAGTCCCGGACCCGAGGGAGGACGTGGAGATGGCCAGTCCTATCTGTGGGAAGCGAGGGCTCGCGGCGACAGGTCCCTGTCCCGTGGGGAACCGGGGGTGACTCTCCCGGGCCCGCGGCCGCCGGAACTCTAGTTCGAAGCCGCTCACTCACCGATCGTACACGCTGAGACTTCACAACCAACTGGGAAGGCTTCCCCGGGCTGCGCCGCGTCGCCTACATACACGGCACTCCGAGACCAAGTGGCTCCGACGCCAAACTCCCGGCTCGTGGGCCGCGGCTGCTGCGTCCGCCGACGGCCGGAGCCTCAGCCCCAGCCGCGGCCGCCGCTGCTTCCGCCTTCTCAGCTCGCTAGGAGCAGCAAGGGGAGGGGAGCGCGCCCCGGGACAAAGAGGCCCCGCGGGAGAGGCCGCCCCCTGTCTGTGGTCCTCCACGCTGAAGCCTTACCCCGCCCTTCCTCGCAAAGAAGTTTTCTCAATAGGCAGAACCTTACATTAATCACGTAGCCCTTCCTCGGACCAGTGCAAAACAGTCGTCTCATGCATGAAACATTTCTTCACAATTGCTGCCATCTGCATGATCCCATTCTCCAACATTGTCACGGGAGAGCTATTTTGAGTTCTCAGTTTAACTGGATGCAAATATCTACGGATTGTAACTGGCACAATGCAATAGATGCCCAAAAGATTTTCACCCTCATCTGAAAATTTGACTCATCTTCTCCATCTGATATGAAAGGTATTATTGTGTATTAAGGCTGTTAGGTAAGGTAAGTAGATACATGTAAATAAGTTATTTAAAATCATCTAGGAAATAATATGTGCAGTAAATATCAATAATACTATCTTTTGCTGACATCTTAGTAGAAGGATTCTTTCAAACATAAGAATCTAGTACAACTCAAACTCAATTCTTCCTCTATCCCCTTTAAAAAGTGCTTTGAAATGTTTAAGGCATGAAGAGTATAAAAAGCTACACCCAGGCTTCTGTGTGCTCATCACGCAGTTTAAGAAGTAGAAGGAAGCAAGTTGAATTGCAATACTCTGCGTATAGCTGTCCCCTCCACTTATATAAGTAAACTCCTGAGGTATGCAAAAAGGGATCATCTTACAAAGTCAGTGGTGGGTAAAGGACCAGTGAGATGTCTCAGCGGGTAAAGAAACATGACTTTAGTCCTGACGATATGCGCTGGAACTCCAGAACCTACACCGTAGAAGAGAACCTATTGCCAAAAGTTGTCCTCTGAACTACAAGTGCACACAATGGCATGCACATAATGCACATGTGTGCAAGTGCACGTACATACACATACACACACACACACATGCGCACACTACAAAAAAGAGAGAGAGAGAGGCACAGAGAAAAGAAAAGGCAGGGCATTGGATTTCCTTCATTTATTAGTGTGACCTCTGGAGCAAGTTAGTCACGTGACAGACATTACAAGCTTCCACTTCCTAAATCATAGAACAGGTTTACATCATGGGTGGTACCTTACACACTGTTGTCAAGGTGAACTAATAAAAAAAATTGATGTGGGAGAACTTAGCAAGAGGCTTTCAAAAAGATCAGGTGTTCTGTGTTTATTTCTTTTTGTTTTTGTTTGTTTGTTTGTTTGTTGGTTGGTTGGTTTTTTAACACAGGGTTTCTCTGTGTAGCCTTGGCTGTCCTGGAACTCACTTTGTAGACCAGGCTGGCCTCGAACTCAGAAATCCGCCTGCCTCTGCCTCCTAAGTGCTGGGATTAAAGGTGTGCACCACCACGCCCGGCTCTGTGTTCATTTCTTTAAACTGTTTTTCTGAATGTTCTTGGGGGGGACCTCATCCTAATTCTGCAAGTCCTATACACACCCTACTACTTTTTGTATAATAGAGAGTCTTGGGCATAGGGAACGTATACATCTCTGTCTGCTTGCAGTCAGGCAGGGCCATGAGAAAGTCAGGACTCGAGCTGTGATGGAGAAGGACTCCTGTCGTCTGATTCCATCCATGCTGCTGCCTATGTTTAATGACCATGTCAGTTCCTTTTGTAAAGCTGTAACCAAAATATGTGACAGGAGGAACTTAAGGAAGAAAACATTTAATCTTAGCTCCCAGTTTCAGACATATAAATCCACAGCAAAGAGTGTACAGCAGAGCAGAGGGTGAACAGCTCACAGGACAGAAGCCAGGAAGCAGAGGGTGGGGGAGGGAGGGAGGGGGAGAGGAAAAGACCAGAGCAAGACACTGAAGCTTCCCCATACTCACTACCGACCTTCTCAGTCCAGACCCACTTTTCAGAGTGTTATCCTTTCCCAGCAGTCAACTGATGCTCTAATTAATGGCATCTTTACCAACCTAAGTATTTCTCAATCAAGTTGATAGTCAAGATTAACCATTACAACCCTGGAGACCAAGGAGAAAGAAGCTTTCAGAAGGAAGAAGTAAGTTCTTGTGTCATGAGGAGGGGGGAGTCACCTTGGAAAGTCAGCCTCTACTTTGGAAAAGATGAGCAGGGAAGAAGCGTTTTTGTCTTAAGTCAATGAGATGGTATAGTTGCATTTGAAGTGCAATCCCACCCATTTTTTAGACACATTTCCTTCTTAGCCTCTCTTCTGATAAGACCAATCAGAATACCGAAGTTGCACTTCTGGCTCTGCTCCTCAGCAAAACTGGATTCTGATCAGGTGTCCTCATCTATAACATTAGAATGAAATCTACCTTGTTTGCTTTCTCAAAGCTGAAGTGGTTTCAGATAAGACCGTAGTGAAGCTGCTCTGCAGACTGGGAAGTTCTGTACAGATGGAGGAGCCAGATGTGCTGACTAGCAGAGTTCCTGACAGATGTAGCAATCCGAACACTCAGGTTCTCGAAGATGACGCAAGCTGAAAATACCTTGTTCAATAATCTTATAAATAAACAGAATGTATACAAAATATAATCATCACAACAAACATAGATTTTTTTAACAAAATAAAACCAGGAGATGCTATTGAGGTGGTTCAATGGATAAAGGCACTTGCCATTAAGCCCAGTGACTTGAGTTCTATTTTCAGACCCAAATGGTAGAAGAAGAAAAAAAGACTCCCACAAATTGTCCTATGATCTTTATACATGTGATGTGGACTATTTGTGTGCACACACACATGTAAATATAATAAAAGATGTTTTATAGATGAAATAGAATATTCCATCCAGGCAATATGGTAGAGAGATTGAGGGGAAGTATTTCCCAAACATCTGGGGGAAAAAAAAAGATGTCTCTTGAGGAGTGAAATTGTCAAATTAAGACACAATTCATTAGTTTAATATTAAGTGAAAATGAGGCTATGAGAAGGGTTTCAGTGTAGATGGGAGAGTAGAGCCAGAGGAGTCTGGAAGGATCCAGACAGAACTGGGCCATGAGAGGTGGGACTGAGGAGAGTGAGAGAGGAGAGAGAGAGGGAGGAGAGAGGGCAAGGGGGCCGAGAGAGGAGCTGAGGACCAGGCTCTAAGAGAGCCCATGGCTGAAATGGCTGGATTATAGGAATCAGAAGCTGGGGGAAGGGAAGCTCAGCCCCCAGCCTGGAGGAGTTCAGGGGTGAGAAGGGCTGGGTGCAGCCACAGGAACCCAGTTAGACTTGTCCTGGATTTCTCTGGGACCCGACAAATTGGATAATGATGGAGATGGCGTTTACATCCATGTGACATCATCCTTCACAATACCTACCTATGGCTGACTCATGTAACTAATCACATAGTGTGGAAATGACAGGATGCATCCGCCTAGGAAGAGGGCAGAAGATGCTTTGTTCTCAGAGTTATTCATTTTAAGGGGACTCTTGCTGTCTTAAGGACACCAGGGCAGTGCTCAGGAAAAGGCTCACACAAAGACAAGTCTAGCCTTCCTGAATAGCCAGAGGATTGCCTGGGTCTGTCAGCACACCATCTAGGGAGTGGAATCCTTGGCCTACAGAAGCTGTGAGATGTGAGTTTGCTCAAGGGTCTACATTTTTGATAATTTATTACGCAGTAACAGGTAGCAAACGGAAAGTGTTGGCATTCTTTACATCCCAGGAGGTATTGTGGTAGATAAATAAACCATGTCTGTTCTCCATAAGACCCACAACTCAGTATGTCAGGACATACAGACTGAATAAATGAGGTTACTTCAATAGTAGTAACTCCTAGGAAAGTCTCGGGAAGTCAGAATCCCTGAGAGTGTAGATTGCATGTGTGCATGCGTGTGTGTGTGTGTGTGTGTGTGTGTGTGTGTTGCATACCTGTGAGAGCTCTTATGTAAATGTCTGGATGTCTTTCTCAACTGCTCTCCATCTTATTTTTAATATTTATTTTATTTCATGTATGTGTATATATGTGAGTTTTTGTGAGTATACACCACAGAGTACACATATCCACAAAAAACCAGAAGTAGTTATGTAATTTGGGGGCAGGATTTACCTGGGCACCTCATGTAGGTGTTGGGAATTGAACTTGGGTCTGATAGATGAACTGCTTGAGCCAGGTTTCTCTCGAGAGACACATTTTACCTTTTTTATTTTTTGAGACAGAATTTCTTACCAAATCTGGATTTCAGTGGCTGAGCTAGACTGGCTGGCCAGAGAGTCCCTGGGATTCTCGTGTTCCCATGCCTGGAGTAATAGAATTACAGGCACATGGAATTGTGCCTATCACCCCACCCATCTATCACTCCAGCCCCCAGTAAAAATGTATTTAATACTACCCTGTCAAAACTAGCTTCTCTGAGAACTAAAGGGTTAAATTAAAGCTGACCATTTTCCTCATGCAGAGCCGTTTTTAGTAGAGTGGCCCAGGTAGTGGAGGCAACTACTGTAAGAGCCCTCAGCTGAAGTGAGTTTGATTTGTTCCCAGCATCTATAAAGTTGATGTGGTTGAAACCCTTCTAGCCACCAAAATGAGACAAAGTTCTCTGAGCAGAGGAGGGGAAAATCGATTGTGAAATGGTAAGGCAGGGTGACAAAGAGAAGGTAAAAGGCCTAGACATGTACAGAGAGGCTCCTGGCAACACCATAGATAGTGGCAGCTGGTATTGGAGCTGAGCTTTTGGCTCGGGCAACTGCTTGGCTGGGAGCAGACTCTGATCTACTAACAGACAGAAGTTTAGTTTTGAATTATTCTCTATGTTTGAGTTTTATTCCTGGAGCAAACTCCCTCGAGGCTTGGTAATGTTATAAAGAAATGAGGTTTCTTGAACTCTCACTTCCAGAAGTTCATGGACTCATGTCCAGCGATGCTTACCTTTCTGGCAGGGTCTAAAGGCAGCAAATGGTAGAACGTGGGAAAAGACAGGACCTCCGTGTGTCTGTCTGGGTATTCTAGTTTATCGAGTTCCTATGAAGACACCAAAACTCAGTCGCAAGGGCTCCACCCAAATGATTCTGACCTTACACACCACAGTTGAGTTAACTGTTTAATTTCCTGGTACCTCACATTGGGACTCAAGCTGAGCATAAATTCAAGAGGACAAACAGCACTGAGACCATAGCCCCTTCATACCTTGGAGGGCAAGTTCCCCCAACTGCCCGGGGCAATGAGATATCTTTGGTAAACCTTTCTCCCGTGAGGTATAAGAATGCCTTCTCCAAATCCCAGTATAGAAAGTAGGATCTTACGATCATGTTCTTTTCCCTGTTTTATGATCAAGGAAAGAATTTCTGGTGGGTTTTGTGTGTGTGTGTGTGTTTTTAATTTTGTTTCTTTTCTTTCCTTTCTTCCCCCTCCCTCCTTCCCTCCCTCCTTTCTTCCCTCCCTATCTTCTCTTCATTCTCTCTCTCTCTCTCTCTCTCTCTCTCTCTCTCTCTCTCTCTCTCTCTCTCTCTCTCTCAGAGAGTGGGTGAGCAAGCACGTTTCCAGCACTGCCCCTTCCCTCCAGTTTCATCCCAACGCACCCAGCCACACCAAGATGATAAATTGCTCTAATTAACTGCTTTCCTCGAGGGAAGGAGTGCAAGTGTCGGAGAATGTGAGTATCTGATCTTCTTATGAGTTATGGGTCTGGTGTGAAGGAATAGCTTTTGCCTGATCAATATATCCACCTCTTATGAGCTGAGTTAGTGTTCTGGCACACAGTGGGGATAAAATCAAGTTTTGAATCGACAGAACCGAGGGTCATACTCTCCAATGTGAAAAGTACTTAAAACTTCTGGTACATTCTCTTCTGGGCATGTTTTTTTCTTTTAAAAAATTACTAATATTAATATAGTTCAACCAAAACTTGAAATAAAGAAATGATACCATTTTTGACACACTTACTTAAAGCTACGTAGTACTTTACGTTAGAGGGTGTGTGGCTTTGTTGTTAGTGGTACTTTCTAGGAGAGCAGACATTGAAACTAGGTATTAACTTTCAGCTTTTGCCATCCCAAGGAGTGAGGTGGGGGGAAGAAACTTAAGTTGCCATCCTGTAGGATATTATCTAGGCCGGTGTTATCTATTAAGTACACATTTCTTTTCTTCATTACTCTGATGACCTATACAAAAATCTCCATCCTTTGATTCTCCTTTGAGCTAGTTTTAGCAACTTACAGGTAACTAACTCATGTGTGGCTGAGCTGAGTAAGATGTAGATTCCTCTTCCTGGCTTGTCAGTCTCAGTCTTGCATCTGAGCATTTGAGAAGTGCTTCAGCAGGGCTGCATCCTGCTCCACTGTGCTTCTTTCTAGCATTATCTACAGAATGATCTATGTTCCATCAGTCAGTCTAAAGCTCACAGGATGTTTGTGACTCACTGATCCAATACTGTTGTGTCTTTCAGAGCACCAGGATCCTTAGAGTAAAGTTTAAACGTGGATTGCAACACAACACAAAAGAGGTTTACATAAGCCTTTTGGTTGATCCATAGTTTGAACAATAGATGTATCTGAATTATTGTACGATTGTGTGTGTGTATATATGCGTGATATGTTTGTGTTGTGCACATGTGAGTGGTGAGTGCATTCATGAGTGTGTGAGTGTGTGTGAAAGTGCATGCCCTTGGGTGTGGAGGTCAGAGGAAGATGTTGGGTGCTTTTTCATTGTCATTCTCTGACTCGTTGCCTTGAGACAAAGCCTCTCACGGAACCTTAAGCTCAGTTTGGGCTCCAGACGTGGAGATACTGCTCCACTCTTACAGGCACTTTCTGCCATGTATGGCTCTCTTCTCCTGTGTGGGTTCTGGGTATTTGAACTCAGTTCTTCATGCTTGCATAGAAAGTGTTTTTACGTGCTAAGCCATCTCCCAGTTCCTAAAATCTGATTTGTGTGGGTTTCCAATTGCTGCCCATTGTGCTTCCCTTGAAGCGAGACTGTCTGCAGGCAAGCAGCAGGGCACGTCTGGAGTAGGAAGAACAGGAAAGATCTTTCCAGAGCTCCTAATTGGGATTTATAATTTGTCCCAAAAGGCGATTAAGTTAGAATCCATTTTCATGAATTACCCACAACATGTTTGAAACAATGTGCCTTTTCTCTGCAACAATGTTGTTTCCAGTAATTGTATCTTTTCACTGCAAACATTTCAGATGCAATATGAACCCAAAAGTCTTTTATTAGGGCAAACATGGAAACTAGTTCTGGTTTATAGCGTCTATCTGTCTGTCTGTCTGTCTGTCTGTCTGTCTGTCTGTCTGTCTTTTTAGAGAGAGTGTATATTTTGTTCTAGACAACTAAATAAAAACAGTGGGGGAGGCAGTATACCATTCTTTCATAGATTTGGAGCAGACTAGAATGTCTGTCATGATGGTAAAATTAGGTCCATCACAAATGAAATGCTTGCTTCCAGAGGAAGTGGGAAGTTCTTGTGCAGGTGTGTGTGTGTTCCTAACCCTTGTCGGTTTCAGATTTCAGTCACAGTAGGATGCACTTTTCATGTTCCCATGGCCCTTTTCATAAGGTGTTGCTGTTACTACCAGAACAAAATCTTTAATCCCAAATTGAACTTTCAGCTTTTTATCCACCCCAAATAATCACTTCTATTTTGATTCCTACTAGAATAGAATGCCTTGCTTTCTGAATGTTGCTTCAGTGAACAATGAGGGGATGCAATTTCTTTATAACAAAGGACTTTTCCTGTTCTGAGGCTGTGGCTACAGGTACTGCTGCCTTTAAAGAAGACTCGGAAGGGGATAGGTAGTGTTGGATTCATAAGACTGCACTGAGGCGGTGTTGCCTTGTGTCTTAAGGGTCTTCTTAGGGGAGAGGTTATGCTCAGTTTTTGGTTTCTATAGCAGGGAAGCAGTTTTATAAGGGGTGAAAACTAGAAACAATCAAGCAGGAGATATTTCCAGTCAGATCTAGAAGATGTGCACTTTCAGAGGCGGAACCTGTTCTGCCCAAACTAAACAGGATAGTGGCAAGAATCATAACGCAGGGAGGAAATAAAGGATTAACAGCCATAAAAGAGCTGGAAACTGGAACAATTTGGGAATCTTTAGTCATACCTATTAACACGGCTTCTATTTATATCACTTAACTTGCGCACGAAAAGTTTCCTCTTGTAGTGACAAAGTCGAACATGAGGTGGAGGAGTGTTCATTTACCTCCATGTTCAACCATCTATGGTAGATTCATTATTTCTCTAAGGCCAAAGTCAGGCCATTACTATATATTTGCTTTTATAGCGGGCTTTCGTGTGAGGATCATTCTTCCTCTATGACTTAAAAGTCAACTCCTTTAAGGGAATTCGTAGGCCAAAGGCTATGAATATTCCGGGCATCTATTACCAATAACTTCTCAGACCAATCCTATCCTTCTGGGCTCCATGTAGATTTTGCTATGCACGGACTTTCCCAGGATTCTAAGATGAAGTTTTACCTTCAAGACCAACACACAGCTTTGTCCTGGCAGCCATGAAGAATTCTGTTTTGTTTCTTCTTGCCCTCACCACCATGATAGACTAAAACTTTGGAACCCCCCCTTAATGAAAAAGTCCCAGATTCAAGTTAAACAAGTGTGTTCTAAAGAGGCAAGAGCAACTTCAAAAGTCCTCGTGGTCACAATGTCTACACCGGCAGATTTGGCTTCACAACGGAATTCTATCTTAAACTCAACTGAAGCAAAGGACTTCTGTCTGAACATTCGTTGCTAAAGATCACGACATAGGGAGCTTGAGAGATGGCTCAGTGCTTGCTGCTCTTTCAGAGGACCAAAGTTTGGGAGCTAACAAACATCTGTAGTAAGAAGAAGGATCTGGGGCTGGAGAGGTGGCTTAGTGGTTAAGGGCACTGACTGTTCTTCCAGAGGTCCTGAGTTCAATTCCCAGCAACCACTTGGTGGCTTACAACCATCTGTAATGAAATCCAATGCCCTCTACTGGTGTATCTGAAGAGAGCAATGATGTACTCATATATATAAAATAAATAGATCTTAAAAAAAATAGAAGAAGTGGGGTCTGACATCTGGTATCTGGACACTGTGTGCCCAGACACCCACAGACACATGAAATAAATAAAGAAATCTTTTAAAATTTTATTAAGAAATAGAAATATGAGAACATTTAAAGAAGGAAAAGTGACCCTTGAATAGATATTTATTGTAGGAAATCAAATAGTGTGTACTCTTCTGAGAAAACTTACTTGGTATTTTCAAAATGAAAATGTCCTAAGTGTTTCTACAAAAACAAATGATAGAAAAAGAGCTATAAGAAGATACAATACCAAATATAATAAAAATAGCACACTGCAGCCCAGTATGGTGCAGTCCAGTAATCTTAAAGTTTTAAGAGGGTTGTCAAGTTGGCGGATGCCTCTGTAAAGTGCTTGCTGTCTAAGCATGAGGACCTGTGTTCAGTCCACAGCACTCACAGAAAAGCCAGGCATGGTGGCACTTACCTATCAGTCCTACACTGCGTAGGCAAAGATAAGAGGACATCTGCTGCTCACTGGGCCACCAGTCTAGCTGAGTCACTGAGGTTGTGTTTCAGTGAGAGACAACGCCTCAAAAAGTAAGGTGGTGCATAATTGAGGAAGGTGCTTGATGTTGACCTCTGGCCTAGACAGACAGACAGACAGACACACACACACACACAAATAGCATACTTGAATTTGAGGTTACAGAGGAGAGATAAATATACAGGCAGATGGTAAATATTCAGGTAAAATAATGTCATAGGGATTTTATAACACTGTGAGAATAAGAAGTCAGTTAAAAAAACTTACAGTAAATTTCTTTAAAATATTATTTAAATAATAGATATTATTATCAAGCTTTATATGTAGTTCTGCTAAGGGCAATGCTTTGTGTGTGTATTCATGTGTGTGTGATTATGTAGGGATTGCATGTGCTCAGATGACAACCTGACAGAGATGGTAGCCAGTTCTTCCTTTCACTACCTGAATTCTGGGGATTATATGAGCTTGCTGGAAAGTTCCTTTAACCACTTAGCATTGGCTTCATTTACACTTTTCTGATGGCCAATGAGACTGAACTTTAAAAAAAAATGTGTCTAGCCGGGCAGTGGTGGCACACGCCTTTAATCCTAGCACTTGAGAGGCAGAGACAGGTGGATTTCTGAGTTCTAGGCCAGCCTGGTCTACAGAGTGAATTCCAGGACAGCCAGGGCTGCACAGAGAAACCATGTCTCGAAAACAAACAAACAAACAAACAAACAAACAAACAAAGTGTCTATTGGCCATTTGTAGCTCACTTTTTGATAATTGTATATTCGTTAGTCCATTTCTTGATTGGGTTGCTTGATTACTTTTTGTTTAGTATTTTTGAATTGTTTGTGCATTCTAGATATCAACCCTCTGCCAGACACACAGGCAACAGAGATTTCCTTCCACCCTGTAGGCTATCTCTTTCACGGATCACTGTTTGCTTTTGCAGTATGGAAACATTTGAATGTGATGGTGTTCCACTAGCCAGCTGTTGACGTTACTCCATTTTCCTCTATCAGTTTTAGAGCTTCAGCATTTCTGTGAAAGTCTTTCATCTATTTGGGAGTTAATTTTTCTACAAGGTAAGAGGTAAGGATCTAGTTTGTTTTTTATGTATGGACATTCAGTTTTCTCAGTGCAACTGTTTGAAGAAGCTGTCTTTTCTGCAATGTGTATTTTTGACTGCTGTGGTGTGGGGTTTATCTGGAATCTCTATCATATTCAGTTGACTTATGTGCTTTCATGCCAGCACCATGTTGCTTTGTTATGATAGCTCTGTAGTATAACTTGAATTTAGGTTTGACTACACCTCAATACCTCCAGGGTTATTCTTTTTGCTTAGGATTGCTTTGGCTAGCCAGGGTGTCTTAGGATTTCATTCCAGTTTAAGATTTCTGTTTCCTCTTTGTAGGGTGGCATTTTGACTTTAATGGAGATTGTATTGATCCTGTGGCAGCTCAGCTATCTTTACAATAGTAATTCTTCTAATCCACGAGTGTGGGGAATCTTAACATCTTCTGTTGTGCTCTTGGCTTATTTCTTTAATGTTTTAATGTTCTCGTTGAGATGTTTCACTTAATTTATTATATTTATTCCCAAATAATGTTTTTAGAATACGGTGGGTGGGGTTGCTTTCCTGACTTCTTACTCAGAATGCTTGTTGTATGAATACAGGGATAGCACTCATTTTTGTGTGTTGATTTTGCATCTTAATATTTTTCTGAAGCTATTTACCAGATAGAAAACGTAACTGATTTTTCTTAAAATCTCTAGGATAGCTCATTTAATAGAATCATATCTATTGCAAATAAAGGTGGTTATTTCTTTATTCCCTGTATGTCCCTTTTATTTCCTTCTCTTGTATTATTGCTGTAGTGACGATTACAAGCCCTGTATTGAATAAGAGTGGAGAAAGTGAGCACCTTGTCTTGTTATTGATTTATAGTAGTGGAAACTGAATACACTCTGAGCACACTTTATATAAGGTTGGTCTATGTAGGCTGTGTTACTTTGAGATATGTTCCTCCTATTGCTCATCTCTTCAGAACTTTTTGATTTGAAGCTTCTTGCATATCTACTTCCTGAGATGATCGTGGGATTCCATCCTTGGGTCCACATATTCAGCTTCCTTCCTCTAATTGCTTTTACTTTGGGTGACTCTGTCCACCTCTCTTTCCATCTTTAAGTTGGATGCTGTCCTTCAGACTGCACTGGGGCTTAGAGTTGGCCTCAGGTCTGTCATCAGGCACTTTGGATTTTTTTTTTCTTTTTTTCTTTCCCTTCATTCTTCTCTTTTCCTGTTTTCCTTCTTAGCTATTTTCTCTGAAAAAAAAAAAAACAACAAAACAAAAACAAAAACAAAAGAAACCAAACCAAACCAAACCCAAACCCAAACTAGACCAAGACAAAATAGAAATACTGCAGAGTTGGTTTGAGCTGCGTTGCGGACTAAGCTGTGTGTGCTCCAGTGTGACTGTCTCAAAGATGGGGCCTTTGGTAAGAAATTGAGGAGACTGTAAAGGTGAAGTCCTGATCGATGTGGCCTGGATCTTTATGAGATGCAAGATGGAGAGATTCCAGGGTTGAAAACTGACAAGACAATAAGACTAGATGCATAACAATACCTTTGAACCAAGAAGAGGCACCCGCCCTATCCGTATAAGGCAAACCTGCCAACTTCATCCTCTGGAACTTTGGCTTTCTATTTTGTCAGCAAGAAATGCCTGCTATTTACTCCACAGTCATGGCTTAGCTGAGGCAAAACTAGGTGGCCAAAAGGATACTGTGTCCACCCATTATTGTTCTGCTAACTTGTAGCAACTCCTGGCAGTTCTGGTATATGTCTAGTGCTCATTCCTAACTTCTGAGAAAATAAAAAGTCTCTTTACTGTTGGATGGTTGTGTAGGCTCTGTAATGGGGCTGTTTGGAAAGTGGATCCATGTGATCATATATAAATCTTCCCTGAAAGTCTGCTTTTCTTAAGGCCTCTCCTGCCTTTAGACTGTGCCTCTTTATTGATAACAACAGTTTTCATGCCATCTGTTTAGCTACGCTTTAGCTCATTATCGTGTTCTGTAATGTCTGTCTAACGCAGTGCTGATGCTTTAAAATTTTAGGTGGTTGATTGGTTAAATTCTTGAATTGTGTCCTACATAGGGACCTTGATTTTTTTAGTTGCCTTATTTTAGATCATGAGTGGCAGGAGAGGAACTTTTCCCAACAAACACAAATAGGGTTCCTTAGTTCTGGTCCCCACGTGACATGGTATACTGTTCTCTTGTTCTCCTTGGGGACATAGAGGCAGACACAGATGTAGACAAATAGCAGGTGAGGAGGAAGAGCCACCAAGCATGCTGCAGACTTACAAACAGCAGCTGCAGAGCTGTAAACAATGGGGCTATTAATAGATCAGGAACAGCCTGCATTTGCCTGCACATGCGCTTCAATCCTGCCACCTACTGGTCGTTCTCCTGAACTGTCAGCCGGACAGCCATAGACACAAAGTGACTGGTAGGTAGAATGAATCAGACGTGAAGGAGTGTATGTTCTTCTGTGTTATTGTAGAACATAGAATGGCTTTTAATTGCGTACAAGGTGACAGCAGTGAGTGCTCATAACTATAGGGCAAATGCTAACAGTGACTTGCGTTGGCAATGTTCATTCAATCCTTTTGATTGGGATGGGAGAGGGTATGCGTGGTGCTGGCAGATCTTCAGACATTTTTGTCTGTACTCACGCCCTTTCTAACAGAGAGCCTATTCTATTCTGTTATTCTATTCTATTCTATTCTATTCTATTCTATTCTATTCTATTCTATTCTATTCTATTCCATTCTTCTGTTGTGTTCTATTGTTTTCTATCCTATTCTGTGTTTCTGCTACTACCGCTACTACCATTTGCTATCACTAAAATATTTAATTCTAATAATCAAGCAAGTGAATTCCATTTAAAAATGCAAATCACTTTAAGAATGGATATTAAATAACACTGAAGGTGGTATTTGATCAAGAGAAAGTGGGAAGGTGATTGATACGGATCAACTGGCCCACAGCTCCCCATTGTTTCTGTGCTGTACAAAGTGACTGTCCAGAGAATGGGGATAGTTGACTCATGACATCTGTTATGGCCAGGGTGCCCACGATGAGGGAGAAGGCTGCCCAGAAAAGGCTGCGTTTCCTTTACCAGGAGAGGCTTCTTCTCATCTCATGGAGCTTGATGATGGCTGGCGCACTGTGAACATCTCTGACGCATCCACCCATTGATGGTCCCCAGGAGTTCATGGGAAGAGGAATGTGAGGGCAGTTGGGAGTGTGGCCTCTGTGACATTGAAAGGTACAGGAAACCTAGAACTTTTGTCACATCAGAGGGCATATGAGCTGGCAAGGCCGTGTGAAGAAAATGAGGCTTGATGTCATCATTGTTGAGCTTGGCCGCTTCTTGTGTGCCATATTTTAATTAATTATTGTGAAAAGTATTGATACTTCCAGTATAGAAAAACAGAAAAAGTTTCATGCCATAATTCTTCATATCTGTGTAGATTAATTTTATGGCCTGTACCAATACCATAGATGGAACACTCAAATCTCTTGCATAAAATAATGTAGTACTTGAATACGACCTATCCATGTCCTCTCTATATGGTAAATGATCTCATTTATGTATAATATGTAATACAATGTGTGGTCTGAATAGTTGTTATATGGTGTTGCTTAGGGAATCATGACAAGAAACAACTATCTGTGCATGTTTTCCAGACATAATCCTTTGTTCCATGGTTGCTTGGATGTTCAGATGGAGAATGCACTGGACTGAAGGCTGATTGTATATAAAAGCAAAGCTGTTATAAAGCCAAGTTTTGTGGACAGAAGAGAGTGTTCATTTTTATAAGCCAATAGACCGTGTATCAGAAATCCCCTCCGAGGCTGGGCAGATGACTCAGTAAGCAAAGGGACTTACTACCCAGCCTGGTGACTTTAGTTTGATGCCCTGAACCTTCACAAAAGTGAAGGAGACCATCGACACCATAAAGTGTTCTTCTGAACTTCACATGTGTGCACCATGACATGGAACTACTCCCCCAAACACATTACATATCACACACACACACACACACACACACACACACACACACACACACACACATTTTCTTTGAACAAGAAGGGCAAAAAATGTCTCTCATGTGTAATGTTCAGTTTTATCGGTCATTTCAGATGAGTCCGCCCTAGCTTTTCCATCTTGTCTCCTACCCTTGGTGTGGCTCCTGCACTTCTGGATCACAGCTCAGGGATGGCAGGTAGGGATCTAGCATATATCCTTTCAGACTCCTGGGCATTGTCCCAGTCACGGCTGAGACTGTGGACTTCGCATCACTGGTCATTAGTCTGCATGTTTGCTTCCTCTTCCTTGTGGGTGTGAGGCCCTTTCTCCCCCATGCCCGTGATATGTTTACATTCCAGCCCCAGAAAGCCCATGGTGGGGATGTCTCAAACCTCTGATGGCCTGACTCCCTAAGGGTGTGACGTTAGTGACTCTCCTGTCATTGGGCCTCATGAGCAATGCTCCAGATGACTGGGAGAATTTTTCCTTCCAGGAACTCTGGAGGAAGTCAGATTCTTTCTGCTCTTGAATCCCAAAACTTACTATGAAACAATTCTATGGTGACTTCCCGAGTTGGACTTCTATAGTTTTCTTAGTCTAGTTTATGCTGTGACTGAAGAATAATCTAGAGTGTATAGATTGTAAAGAACAGAAAACTATTTATTACAAGTGTGGAGCCTGAGAAATCCAAGGTTAAGGTGTCTTCTTCCTGAACATAAAGCATGGTGGAAGGTATTGCTTTGTCCTTTCTGGGGAGGGAATACAGAAAGGGTTAAATCTGCTTTGTGATAATGAAGCCTCTTCCAAGATAACATGCAATGACTTATTTACAAGGCAGAGTCCTTGTGACCTCACCACTTTTTAAAGGTCTCATGTCCAACAATGTTGTATTGGACATTTGGTTCTCAGCATACCAGTTTGGAGATGCACACAGAAACTCAGCACTGGAACTTGGACAAATGGTCCTTTCTTCCCAGCATCTGTCTTGCTCAGGCTCTTCATTTCTTCCACCCTTTTCTTCAATATACTGGAATATTTAATTCCCACAGGTGGGGATGGATGACTTGACTTCATCCAAATTAATTGTTTGTGGGGTATATGAGGTTCTCAAATCCCAGGCCAAGGCAAACCAAAACATTTCTCTTGGATTTATTTTTTGAGTAATGAATTTCAACAGATGACTTAGAAGTTCCTATAATCATTACTGGAGAAGTTTTTGCAGGAACACAATTTTATAGTTCTAGGATCAATGCCCAGGTGGCCAGTTCTTGGGTCTTATGATAGCTGTGTGTTAATATTATATAATTTAATAGACTTTTAAAAATAAGAGCTCAGACTTACAAAGAAATTGAGAATATTGTATGGGGAATTCCCATATATCCTACTATTGTTTTTCTCTATTAATTATATCTTATATTTGTGTAAGGCATTCTCTGCAGTTCATAAATAGTAAAGACATTTTTAGCGATTCTCTTAGGATAGCTACAGTAAGCTGAGTAATGATTCCCAGAGATAGCTAGTCGCAATCCCAGGGACCTGAAAGTGGTAGAAGAGTTGCAGATGGTGAATAAACTAAGGAGTCGGAGATGGGGGAATTATCCTGGAACAAGCAGAAAGGTCCTGAATTGTGATCACGGATTTCCTCATAAGGAAGAGAAGAATTACAATGGCTAGAAAAGACAATGTGACCGCTGGGGTCCAGATTGAGATTTTGGCTCTCTCTGATGGAACACAAAGAGTGCAACTCTGCAGGGCAGGAGAGTGACCTAATTATAATCTAAGACTGCAAGTTTAAAAGATGCCAGGCACCTTTCTCTTTCCACTTCTCCTTCAAGAAGGCAACCAGAGTGATGAGTTCCCACCCATCTTTCCTGGGATGTTTTCTGCATGCACGAGAAACTCACACTAATCCATTTCTCTCTTTTAACTTAAATGGTTTGTACATGTTAAATAAATTATATTAAATTTGTTCTTTGACAAGTTCATACATGTATACAGTGCATTCTCACAACTCTCAACTCTACCCTCTCTGTCCCCATAAGCAGTCATGGACCTCTACATTAACCACCTTTTCTGCAAAGAGGAGCTTCTGTGATTAAGGCTGAGCATAGCATTTGTCTATTGGTTTAAACACAAATATATAAAAGGCATTTTGGTCCTTTATCAATTTAGCTAACCAATAACAGTAAGTTTCTCTCTACGGCCAAAGATTTTCTGGGCCATGTTTTTTTTTTTTTTTTTTTTTTTTTTTTTTTTTTTATTGGGTTTATAGTTACAGGTATGAGTTTCTCCCTGTAGAGCAGGTCTCAAATCCAATCAGAGAGTGGTTGATTACCTCTGTAACACTTGAAGCACTATTTCACCAGTGGGCACATCTTCCCTGGCAGGTATTGTAGTTCACTGGATTCACAGCTGGGTAAGACCCAGCTCTTACCTCTTCTTTCCTAGAATCCTGCACAGCAATTCCCAACACTAGGAAAGTTAGCCAGTAGGAGGGAAGCTTCCAGCCCAGTCTGTCTGTCTCATATCATATGAAAGCAGAGTGGAGGCTATTTGTAAGGAAGAGCAGCGAGGTAGGGAGGAAGGATGGGACAGGGCAGTGGGGAGGTTAATACAAGCACAGTACAATGATGTATAGATATGAAAATGTTATAATTTTGAAATAGATGATAGGGATAGATAGAGACAGGTAGATGATAGATATAGATGTAGATGTAGATATAGATATACATAGGTAGGTAAGTAGATAGATAGATAGGTAGGTAGGTAGGTAGATAGGTAGTGAGATCATGGGTAAAGGTGGGAAGAGGAGGAACAGCTGGTCATGCTGGCATGCAGGATGCCTTCAGGAATCCAAAGAAAGAATAAAAATGATTCAGAGACACTAAAATCACAACCAACGCTGAATGCATCACTGAACTGATACAGCCAGACAGGCAGGTATCTTGGGTCTGCTTACCATAAGACTTCTGGGAAAGTCTTCTCATCATTTAACCCAAGAAGCTATTTGTAAAAGAGCTGTGAAGAGTCAGCATTTAGAGAGCCCTGGAGGCCCAGGTTCCTCTCTGCATGGTGCACTCTGGGACAAAGGGCAAACTTCAGGACTAGTCTCTGAGTTCTCGTATGTTGATTGCCTTTGATTACAGGGGAGAATCTCTGAGTCAGAGCAATACAGTGTTCCAGATGGTGGAAGTATATGAACCATGGGCTGGAATGAGACTCCCTTGTTTCCTAGAATAGAGGTGAATAGTGCCAAGAAAGGGGATAAAAACAGCAAAGGAAGATATCAAGTCACTCATATTTGTAGATAAGATAATTTGGTCCCGTATGTAAAGGCTCTAAAGACTCCACTATAAAACTCTTAGAACTCATAAACACCTTTAGCAAAAGCACCAGGATACAAAAATCAACGTACCATAGCCTTCCAAGATACGAAGATAAACACCCTGAGACTGAAATCACGGAAGCAGTCCATTCACAATAATTAAAAACATATTAAGAGTAAACTCAAGGATCGTCAGACTAGAATAGAAATGACCAGCTTACCCAAACTGATCCAATGTAACCCCCATCCAAATTCTGATGGAACTTTTCACAGAACTCGAAATGAGAATCATATGAAAGTATGGAAGGTCCTGATGACCAAGGGAATCTTGAGCTGGATGCTGCTGGACAATGCTGCAGGTAGCATTGTATTTGACTCCAGATGACACTGTAGAACGCAGAAACAAAACCTACCGGTATGGTTGTGGTACAAAACTAGATATGAACTATAAGACCCATTATTAAACTCATCCAACTATAGCCATGAGTTTTGAAAAAGATACAATCCCCCCACCCATATTTGTGAAAAGATGGGCTCTTCAACAAATGATGCTGAGAAACTGGATAGTCACGTGTCAACGAGTGAGACGGAACTCCCATGTCTTGTCAAATACCAAACTAAAGTGAAAGTGGTCAAAGATCTGAATGCAAGACTTAAAACTCTGAGAACATTGCAGGAAAGCTCAAGGAAGACAATTCAGGATTAGACCCTGGGAAGGACTTTCTGAAAAGGATACCACTAGCTCAGGAAATAGAATCAAGGACCCACAGACAGGTCATGAAATGGAAAGAGAAGTACCGCAAAGGGAACAGTTGCTCGTGTAGAGAGGTAGCCCACAGGATGGGAGAAATGTTTAATTAGTTAGACATTTGATAGAAGAGTGTTGTCTAGAATGTATAAAGGATTGAAGACACTAAATACCAGAAACCACACACCCCAGTCAATAAATGTACAAATGAAATGAACACAGTTCTCAAGTACTTAATCAAGTATAATTACTCGGGAAGCAGAGGTCGGCGGATCTTTGTGAGTTCAAGTTTATTGTGGTCTACATAGTGACCTTGGGATAGCCAGGACTACAAAGAGAGACCCAGTCAAACATAGCAAAACAAAAACAACACAAAACCAACAAACCACCACCAACAAAAGATGAAATACAAATTGCCAGCAAACATGAAAAAATGTTTAGCCATGAGGAAAGGGCAAATTAAATTACACTGAGGGCTGAGGTGTAGTGCAGCTGATATAGTGCTTGAGGAACATGCATGGAGGCCTAGGTTCGATACCCAGGCCTGCAGGAATTGCTTGTGGCAGCAAACACCCAGAATCCTAACACTCAGTAGGTGGGGGCAGGAGGAATACAAGTTCATGATCATCCTTGGCTACATACTAAGTTCAAGGCTTGCCTAGGCTACATGAGACCCTATCTCAAGAAAGGAGAGCAAATCTAAACAACAAATACTGAAGTCAAGTGACAATAAAATCCCCCCATTGAGGCTCCATCCTGGCCCATTCTAAATAGCTATCATTAACAAAACCAAGTTGCTGGGCATGGTGACACATACCTTTAATCCCAGCAGCACTCGGGAGGCAGAGGCAGGGAGATTTCTGTGAGTTGGAGGCCAGCCAGGACTATGTAGAAAGATCCTGTCTCAAAAATCAAACAAAGAAACAAAACAGTATCAAGTGTTGGCAAGGATGAAGGGAAAGGAAAACCTTTACAAACTGCCATTCCGAATGTAATCAACATCCCACAGAGATAACGTTCACACTCACGTTCATTGTAGCAAGTCTGCACTAGCCAAGGTATTGGGGCGGCATAGAAATGAATGGCTAAGGAAGTGCAGTATATATACACAATGGATTTCCACTCAGCCACACAGGGAGACAAAACTATGCTATTGTTGCAAAATAGATGTACCTGGCGGTTACCTTATTAAGTGAAATAAGCCAGACTCATTGTTGAACACTTTCGCTCATCTGTGAATCCTAGATTGTGTGTACATAGGTACACAAAGCCAAATATGTGTGTGTGTGTGTATACAGAAAGAGACAGACTGTGTGCATACATACACACACACACACACACACACACACACACACACACACACACACACACATACATGGTTTACTTGAACAAATTATTTTTAGGTAACACAGCACTATGTAAAATGAATTTGTGTCAATTAAAAAAGGGGGCGAATGAGAAACCCAAATTTGATCTTCTTTAAAAGGGGGGGTGGCAAACCCCCAAAAATCAGAAGCAGGAACAAGCCAAACTTGCAGACACAGCAGAGGTGGGAGGAAAGCTTTTCTTCTGTTGTTACTGTAATTTTCCAGGAAGTTAGGGCTTCTTAGGGAAACTCACAAGGATAGAAGAAAGGATCTTTGTTTCTTTCGATTTAGGATAGTTTTGAGGGGCAGGAACTTAAAATTCGGCCCAGTACATAGATGCCTCAGTTCCAGCACTAGGGAGACTGAGACAGCACACACACACACACACACACACACACACACACACACACACACACAGAGAGAGAGAGAGAGAGAGAGAGGGGGGGGGTTCTTTGGAGCTGCCTGTCTAAGTACAGTGCTGTTATATTTCAGAGAGGGGACTGGCGGCAGCAGCAGCAGCATCATCATCATCATCATCATCATCATCATCATCATCATCATCAGCAGCAGCAGCAGCAGCATCAGCAGCAGCAGCAGCATCATCATCATCATCATCATCATCAGCAGCAGCAGCAGCAGCAGCAGCAGCATCAGCAGCAGCAGCATCAGCAGCAGCATCAGCAGCAGCAGCAGCAGCAGCATCAGCATCATCATCATCATCATCATCATCATCAGCAGCAGCAGCAGCAGCACACCTGGCTTCTGAGAAGCCCTGTAGGAAGGCTGGAGGGGGTGCAGTGCAGCAGGAGCAGAAAGAGGGTGGAGTTGATCTTCTGCTCTTTCTTCTTGTGAGGCTTTTGTCCTTAGATTTAACCAAGATGGAGAAGACACACAGGGGATTTTAGATCAGAGAATTGAAATATTCCACAAGATATTTGAGAAGAGTAAAATTTGCTGATGTGTGCATTTAATCTCAGCACTCGGGAGGCAGCTGCAGGCAGATCTCTGAATTTGAGGCCAACCTGGTCTACAGAGTTTCAGGACAGCCAGGGCTACACGGGGAAATCCTGTCTCGAAAAAACAAAAAACAAACAAACAAACAAACAAACAAAATTGCTGACTGATTGGATATGAGTCTTCAGAGAAGAACAGTGAATACAATCTGGTCTTGACCAAGAAGTGTGGAGTTGCCACTAAGAAAACTGAAGGACACTTCGAAAGGACAGTGTATCGAGGACAACGAACGGTGTGCTGAACACCTCACCTCTATTAACTTGCTCAAGTCTTTCGAAGGGCTTTACCAGGCACACATTGTTATTCCAATTTTATACTTGTTTTTTGAAAAAGATTTTGTTCTATTATTTGTGTGTGCATGGATGTCACACACATGCAGGTGCCCACAGAAGATGGAGGAAGAGTCCGGATCTCCTGGAACTGGAGTTCCAGGTGACTGTGAGCCATTATGTGTGTGTTGAGAACTGAACTCAGGTCTTCTGCAAGAACAGTAGGTGCTTTTAACTGCTGAGCCATTTCTCCATCCCTGTTATTCCAATTTTTAAATAAAAAAGGTGGTATCAGGGAGACTAATAAAATGTTCCCAAATTCACACAGATTAAAAGAGATAAGGCTAAATCATACAGATTAAAAAAGCGGAAGGGGAAACTTTAACTTTTTTGAAGGTATAGTTCATTTTCATCTGTGTTCATTGGCGCTTTACCTGTATGTATATCAGAAGCCCTGGAACTGGAGTTACAGACAGCTGTGAGCTGCCCTGTGGGTGCTGGGAATTGAACGTGGGTCCTCTGGAAGAGCAGCCAGTGCTTTTAACTATTGAACCATCTTCTCACAATTTTTAAATTGTTTTAAAAATTCTTCTGTTTTCTGAGATTATAATGCAGTTACATCAGTTTCTCCTTCCCTTTCCTCCTCTCAAATCTTCCCACACTTCCTTCTTTCTTTCAAATTTGTGACCTCTAATTTTCATTAAGTATATATTACATGCATATATGTATATACATATATTCTTTCTAGATACATAAACACAACCTGTCCGGTCTGTATGGTACTTGTATGTGTGTTTTCAGGGCTGACCATTGGGTATTGGATAACCAATTGGTGTGCTCTACCTGGGGAAAGGCTATTTCCCCTGCTCGCAGCTCTCCTTGTTACTGTAGTTCTCTGTGCAGGCTTGGGCTTCATTGGCTTCCCCTGTCCATTCTAGCATGCCTATTGCTATTCTTGCTCAGCTCCTGTTTAGGCTGTCATGCTGGGGGCACTTTATGGGTGTAGCTTCTGACATTACTAAGGGACACAATCTCACAGCAAGCTCTCTGATCCCTTGGCTTTTACGATTTTTCTGCCCCATTTTTCATGATGTTCCTCTTCCTTTGTTCTCCCCCAAACATTTATTTTTCTTTATGTGCATGTATGTATATCATGTGTGTACAGGTACCCAGGGAGGCAAGAGGAGAGTATGAAATTCCATACGGCTGGAGTTACAGACAGTTGTGAACTACTCTGTGTAAGTCTGGGAATTGAACTCTAGTTCTCTGAAAGAACAGCATGTGCTCTTACCTGTTGACCAGTGTCTCTGCCTTTTTAGACTGGTATATGAGGGCCCAATCTAATGGCTTCATTTTAGCTTAATCACCCCTGTAGGGAGTGTGATAGGTGCTTTTGTGTGTTGTAGCTGGACTAAGGAATGCCCAGGTAGCTGGTAAGCGTGGGCTTATCTGTGAGAATTTAGTGTTTGCATGAATGGAACAAAGAAGACGCCCTCATCAGTGACAGTGAGCATCCCTGATTTGTTGAGGTTCACAGTTGAAGACAAAGGCACAGGAAGAGACCACTTGCTTTCTTCCAGCTCTGCCTTCCATGTCCTGATCTTGAACACCTGTGCTCCTGGTTCTCGCCCCTTCAGGCTCAGGCTGATTCACACCCCTGGGATTTGTAGTTCATGTTTGTTAGATTGTGGCACTTCTTTCCCAGCCTTCATAATCACGGAGCCAAACTCCCATCCTTCACTTCATATCCTTCGGTGGGTCTCTTGCCCCACTGTCCTCTTTCTGGGGAGCACTGACTCATGCAAGTACCTGATTTCAGATCATCACAGTCTAAGGTACTGGGCACCAAGGCACCAGCACACAGACCCTTATAAGATCAACAAGCATAGCCATATTTTATTTATGTGTTTGTGTGCATTTCTGTGTTATGTAGTGTGTATGTGTGGGCACCCATGGAAGCCAGAAGAGGGCATCAGATCTCCTGTAGCTGGAGGGATTGGTTATTATGAAGCATCTGACATGGATTCGGGGACTGAACTCCAGTCCTCCCGTCCTGTGAAGAACTGCAAGTGCTCTTAAATATGAAACCAACTCTCCAGAGCCCACTACCGTGCTTACAATAATTTTCATTACATTTTATTTATTTATTTTTTATTCTCCCCCCCCCCCCGTGTGTGTGTGTGTGTACTCACATGCATGTGCCATTTTAGTCGTGCGGAGGTCACATGATAGCTACAACTTGAGGGACTCTGTGCCTTCTTTTACCAAGCAGGTCTCGGGGATTGAACTCAGGTAGTCAGGCTTGGCAGCGGAAGCCTTTACCAGTACTGGGCCATTTAATTCCATCAGCTCACGAAACATCTTTAATTGAGAGAGGAGATTATAAATCCTTGTGATGAGAAACCACCTAATCGTGAGCCCCCGCCCTGTATCTTACATGCAGTCTCTATGTAATAAAGATGGCTGGTGAATAACTATGAGGCCATGGAGACGTTTAGGAGACCGGGAAGCTACTCACATTGTCACACTGTTGTGAATATGTCTTTGCATATGATACATGTAACACTTCTGTGTTCCTCAGTGTTTGGTTGCTGTAGCAGAATCTCTGAGGCAGGCTTTCCATAATGGAAAGAAGTTCATTTCCTCTCACAGTTCTAGAGGCACAGGAGGTCTTGCTAAAAGAGTTCTGAAGTGGTGCAGAGCATGGGAGAGAACATGTGGGTCAACGTGTTTCTCTATCAGGTCTCTCTTCCTCAAGGATTCTGTCATGACCTCTGCTCTAATGACTGTAGCTTATCCCAATCATTCCCCAAGTCCTCATCTCCAGATGTCCTCTTACAGTCCCACAAGGAGGAGTTGATTTAGATAGGAAACCTTAGGGGCCATTCAAGTAACACACATCTGCATGTGTTAATGACATCATTGTTTGTCCCCATTGGTGACTGACTTTGGAGTGAGGAGAGTGCTGGGGGTGGGGGTGGGGGTGAGGAGGGGAGAGACTCAGAGAAGCCTGAAGAAATCCATGGTCACCGAGTGGCTGCAGATAAAGAGCTGTGAATTGACATAAGTAAAAATCAGTAGAATTCAGACGGTCTAAACCATCTGTTATAATGAAATAAAATATTAAGTCTGCATGTGTCCTCATTTGGAATATCTCCATATTTTGGAACTATCACTATATGCCTCATGAAATGCCTTGGGAGCCATTTTATTCTTACCTCATTCCTGAGGATGGCTTTGAGTACGACCTACAACTCTGTGCATGGAACAAAGGGCTTTCCACTTGTGTCTTGTCATCATTCAAATGTTTGCACATTTGCGCTTTCTGATTTTTAAGCGAAGGCTGCTCCTCAAACATGAAGAGCATCTCATTCAATTGCTCTTCAATCTCAGAGCATCAACGGCTCTGAGAACTTTAGAGCAATTCAATCCTACAGTGACCGTTGAACTCACTGTCCAATGCCCAGCAGCTAAATGGAATGGTGGCAAAGAGATACCCTTCTGTTGTTGGGTTTGGACAGGAATGCTTGTCACCAGATTTAAAAAGTTGTCTAGAAGAGACTTGTGCCCTGCCCATCACTTTTCAGGGTCCAGCATCTTCAACGAAGGAAGATAGAGTTGTTACATCTTTACTTGTTTGGGGAATTAGCAGGAGGCATCCACAAGGTGGGTGGTAGTGGGGTAGGTGGGTGGAAGGGTGGAGGGCAGTCGCTAGTACGATGCTAGATTTCCATGTTGAACCCTTGACGTCGGTGGAACACTGACTTTAACTAGGGTGTGAACTTTTGGGCAGATAACTTTGACCTTGTAAGATTTTACTGCTATTTCCTATGGGGATGAGCGGGAGGATCCCTGGAGTGGCAAGCCATGGTGGAAGGGGTAGGTAGAGGTTTAGAGGTGGAAACGAAGGGAGGGACGAGAATAGAACACACAATTTCTTCATAATCAGTTCAGTAATTTGTTTTGTTTTTGTTTTTGTTTTTGTTTTTGTTTTTTCCTGAGGGCTGGTTCTGACTCCTCAAGGATCGGTCCTTTTGGCCACATGGTGGCGCTAGTTGTTTAGAAAACAAGCTGGACGCTGTCAGGAAACCAGCTGTAGCACTCCTGAATGTACCGAAAATGAGCTGTAGTTGACGTTTAGAGTAATTAATAACGCATTAGGAAATTTACTAACAGGGATAATCCACACTGAGTTAATTAGAAAGCAATTTTAAGGCCGGGGAAGTGGGGGTGGGGGGAGAGAAATGAATGAGTGGAGACACTGCCTCTCCAGGGTTCGCGCAGCGTGCAAATTAGCACAATCACCCAAGGCATTAATCTAGCAACGACCTGTTTAGGTTCCGACCCATCAGCAACGCAACTCTTGGCCCAAGCTAGTCAAGATGGTGTAGGGGTGGGAGGGGGTAGGGACTGCTGCTCACTGTTGCGGAAAGAATCTTGTCCTGGGTTTTCTCTCTCTCTCTCTCTCTCTCTCTCTCTCTCTCTCTCTCTCCTGTGACATTGCACGGAGGCACTTTGTCCTTCAGGAACTGTTTCGTACCTTCAACATGCACCCTCAGGACCTGATAACCTCTAAGTCCCCCTTTCGTTTTGGCATTTGATGATGTTAGAAGACAAGGCTTTCTTGAGTTGGAGATGTATAGATACATGCTTACGTATGTAATCACAATGCCCAGCAAACAGCATCTGCTGGGTTATGATAAGAGTGGAAAATGTGGCATTTACCTACTCAGACCCTGGCTGCAGGAGGAGATTCTGATTGGTATCTGCAACTAGAGCTCACTGCTGTCTGGGAAGAAATTGAATTTGAAAAGGTCTTTTAAAAGGGCCTTTGGGAAGTCACAGGAAATAAGCGCAGGCGGGCAGTTGCTAAGGAGGTTTTGGGACTTGGATGGACAGGTAGGGAGGAAGAACAGCAGGAAGGCATGCTTGGGGAAGCCCAGAGAGCAAAGGACCTGGGAGCATTTCAGCCTCTCCATAGTTAATCACTCAGCCAAACGGCTATGATGCAGGCTGGAACCTGGCATTACGTGGTCCAGACTCTACCTGGCCCTTTTCATTTTTTTGCCTCCTGAAAAAGTTGGCCAACACCTGTCAGCATGTTCCATTTTTCATTTGCTTGGAACAACACAGAATCTTAGGCAGCTCTGACCTTGCAATTTTATGATGAAAGTCAGGGATTGCTTCAGGTGGGGCTGATTTCATTGAAAATATTTGAAAGGATCATGAATAGAAGTTTTGTCCCTAGGTGAAAGGACCAGGGACACACTTGTGGTCTCAGCTCACAGTAGGAGACAAATAACAGCAAAATGAATGCCATGTGGGTATCAAAGAAGAGATTGATGGAAAAATTGGGGAGAATATTAAAATACTAGTGCTGTTGACTTAGAATAATTGGTATAAACACATCTGAAGTTTTTGGGACTAAACAATTTTAAGCCTGTTTTTGTATGCACCCAATACTTTCAATAATTCATTAGTATCAACTTGTAATACTTCTGAATTTGCTTGTTTATAAGAGTGTTATAGGAGGCTGGAGAGATGGCTCAGCCATTAAAGGCTAGGCTCACAACCAAAAATATAAGAGTGATATAGGGTCGATAAAAGTAAGCAACACAGAAATGTATGAGAGAAAGACGGGTGGGGGGAGGGGGGAGAAACAGAGAGAGACAGAGAGAACACTGTTAATTATTGGGTCTCTCCCTTATATTCTTATCCTAAACTGTTTGATACATATACTCTTGTTGAGTCTACGTTTTCCAAGAAAATATGAAAAGTATTGTACTTATGAATATTTGAGTCGAGAAAAATATTCGAACTCTGGTTTGAAGCCAAATGATAACTCATCAAGTTTACTTGCCTTGTACTTAGGATACAAAGCCCAGGGGAACCCAGGGCAAGCGACAGTGGCTCGGTCACCTTGCTATCATTTGGTTTCTAATGTGTGTAGAGAACTGAGGCCAGGTTTTGGGATATCCAGGCTTGCTGCTGCTTTGCTCCAGCAATCTGAGATAATATGTATTTTTCTCTTTCCTTCAAGATGAAGCATGAACAACTGACTTCCTCTTTTTCTTTCTGTGATCTCATGGGATGAGTAGGGAGGGTTCCTGCTTTCATGGAAGTCACTCCATGGCTCTTCTGCCTTGTTCCCAGTGCATGAATTGAAGACCTGAGTTCAAATCCCAGAATTCAGGTATAAAAGTTAGGTACAGCGGTGCAATGTCAACAGTCCAAATACTAGGGAGGTGGAGACAGGAGGATCCCTGGGATTTGCTGAACAGCTCATCTATTGGAATTGTTGAGCCTCGTGGTCAACAAAAAACCATGTTTCAAAAAAAAAAAGGGCAGTGAGCAATGGAGCAAGACAGCCAATGGGTGATTTCACATCTGGCCTTTATATGTACACTGCATACAGATGCACCTGCACCTGCAAGTGTGGTCACAAACAAACATCTCTCTCTCTCTCTCTCTCTCTCTCTCTCTCTCACACACACACACACACACACACACACACAGAGACAGAGAGAAAGAGACACAGAGAGACAGACAGAAACAGAAAGACAGAGACACACAGAGAAAGGGAGAAAGAGACAGACAAGTAGAGAGACAGAGATACAGAAACAAAGAGACAGACAGACACACAGAAAGACAGACAGACAGACAGACAGACAGACAGAGACAGGTAGAGTCAGAGAGATACATACAGAGACACATAGAGAAGACTTCATAATTCCAACCGATCTTCAACATCTATCAGCTAGGTAACCATGGGCTAATTTTTCTATAACTTGAAAACTTTCTCTAGAGATAATACTATCGATTGCATATGAGTTTTATAAGAATTAAGTATGTAGAAAGCAGCCAAAGAACAAGACCATTGCTGTAATAAGGCCAATACTAAGTTGTAGGTGATCAGACTTAAACTGACAGTGTTTAAGTATCTAAAACCTAAGTCATTTATATCCAGGTCTCTTGATTTTAAGAAATACAATCATGTTTAAACTTAGTTCTCTTTCTAGATGTATCAAAGATTTTCTTCTAAAAAATGTATCACCTGACAGAGATCTGATCAGGTGGAGGAGTTCTGGGGGTGTTTATAATATACAATAAATAAAGATGTATGCTTTTATTAATATTTAAAAGAAAATTTACTAAGAACAGGTACCATTCCAAAATTTTTTTCTCTAAGCATTCTCGCTGTTAGCATCCATTGCTGGTTTCCATTGTTGGCTCCCATTGCTGGCTCCTATTGCTAGCTCTTTCATGCAGAAACTGAGGCACGGAGCCTCAGAGTCCAGGGAGAAACCAGAGATTAGAGTGACGATATCATTTCCACCGTAGGCATTCTCAGGAGATGAAATGACAGCTAGCTTTTCAGAATAAACACCCTGAATGTTTCTGCACTCAGGTCCCCCAGCTAAACTTCCTGAAGAGCCAGGTGCCAGCTGGAGCTGGGGGGTCTGCTGGTCTGTGATTGGCTATCATCATCTGTGGTTAGCCGTCTGTGGTGTGGGAGAGTGGGAAGGGCAGTGAGAGCTGATACATAATGCAGCATTGTGCACTATGGGACAAGAGAGCAAGGAGAGAGTAGACAGCATATGTTGCTATCTCTGTGGCATCGAGTGTTAACAACCAAGCTGCAGACATTCTAGCACTCTGGCCGGGAGGCCTGTGGAGCAAGGTAACTCTTGTGCTTTTCGTGCCTTGAGCCAAAACATTCATTATGTTTTTGTGTTTCTAATCAGAACTAAGAGAGATGGTTTCCTTACAGGCACCGAAGGAGGGGTGAGAAAAGCTGGAACTGATTTAGCTTTTGTTTGGAATGGAGGAAAACTAGGAAAGGAATAGAAGGCCAAGTTCAGAGACGTGGCAGGCATCTAGAACAGATGGAACACACCGGGGTGGATATAAATGAATGCTATTGGCAGAGGAGGGTTTGGGAAGAGCTGCAGAAGGGGAGACAGAGGAGCACACGGTTAGCTCAGGCAAGAGAAGATAGTCAGGAACAAAGAATTCCAGGCTGGGAGGAAAGGAACAGTTTTCCAGGTTTTGACATTTGCTGAGCTGAGAAGTCCGGTGTTTCAGAAAACATGACCTGTACACCACTTCATCAGGACCACAGCAATATTTAAAAATGCAATTTCTGGACTCCATCCTAAGCAAATAGGCAGATTCTCTGGGAGCTAATGATCTGCATGTTTTGGAAAACAATCTCTGTAGTGATTCTGATTCATATTAATTCTGAGAATTGCCATGGAGGAGAGCCTACCCGGAGGTTATGTTCTTGGGATGTGTAACAAGGGGTTGCAACTGTGCGTTTCTTTCTAAAGTGGTTCAGTAATGGGTCCCCCGGAAGAAGGGAAAGAATTTTCTGGTTATTTTGTAGATGCTAGAAATGTTTTCGTGCATGTTGTGGGGCAGATAATCAGGAGTGGTACCCAGGGAGAGAACAAAGGGGTAGGTCAGATGTGTCAAAGAGGGGTCACACTTGGGTGCACAGAAGTGTGATTGGGATGGGGAGAGATCTTAGTCAACAGAGTGCTCACAGCATGAAGATCCAAGTGGGATTCCCCAAACCTTTGTAAACCAGCTGGGTGTGATATCCCATTCTTGTAATCTCAGCACCAGGGAGAAAGAGGTCTTTGGGGCTTACTGGACAGTCAGTGATGATATCACTGTTAGCAGGAGAGGGTGAGTCAATCAGGGGAGTGCATGGGTTACAGTTAGAGCTGACAAGAAATGAGCTGCTGCTGTGCTTTCTAGACACCCAAGGTTACTGATGGTATCTCACTCTAAGCCACAGTCTTGTCTCGCTTGTCCATATCACCCCAGGCTGGTTTCCCACAGAGTCCATGGCCTATGGAGGGACGACATTACAGACACGGTGGTAGATGCTAACAATTCCAAGGTGATGCTGCTGACTGGGATAGATCTGAGCCAGCATCAGACCCTCAGCCTTTAGACTCTGAGGTGTCTACTCTCACACCTTTTGCTACAAGAGAAGACAAGAGCATTTGAAGGATTTCAAATCACCCTTCCATGGTCCTAGCTTCATGTTGTCTACAGGTTGGATTTTAGTCCCCCTGAGACATATTTAACAGAAAACAAACAAACAAACAAGAGTAAAGATGCTGGTCAGCTTTAAGACTTAGGCAGGTCTCAAACCTTTTCTGTAGAACAATGAAAAAGAAAGAATGTTAAAAAAAAGATCATGAATACTTACGTATCTGGTCTTTAAAAAGTTTTATTTGAGCTGAATTGAACATAAAACTAACAAAAAATTACATGTGTTGAGTGGAAACTTCAAATGAAAAAAATAATTAAATTAACAGATATTTTTCTTAGTTATATTTCTACTTTCTAGATTAAGCACTATTAGAATTTTAGTGCACAGATTTCTAGAATTCCTGTATTTCTGTGTGTATAAAGTATAAATATGTATGGATAAGTAGGATCCTATTGCACTTGCTATTGTCATTTCTGCACATGAACTTCTTTTGTTTACTTATGTCTATAGAAATAACACATATGTGTAATATATACATAATGTAGTTTCTATTCTCTTTCTGGATCATAATTTATTTAATAATGCCCCTTTGGCGATAATCTGTATTCTATTCTGCCTTTCAAAGTAGCTAACAACCTTTCAAATAAATATCCCCGGGCATTATATAAATATTAACATATACTTGTGGAGGCATTTCTATAGAATAGCTATAGAATATCTTCCCCAAAGGAAATTTATTGAACCAAAGGCAACACATCTTAGCATTTAAAAGACTTTATTAAAGTGTCACTGTGCTCATTTACATTTATGCTCCTCTCAAGGGTGTAGGAAGGTATCTTAATTTCTTCGTGTCTTCATTAAAACTAAGTGACAGCAATAGTTTTTAGTCTTTGATAATTGGAGCGATTACAAGGACTCACTAAATCAGATTTTAAAAAGTTCTACCTTTTCCCAAACTCATAAAGTATGTAGCTTCCACAGAAAGTCCCCATGAACACCCTTGTGCACAGTCCCTTGAAACATATCACATGCTTCCCACCTCCATTCTGTTTCAAAAGTTTGGATACATTTTTATAATTTGAGTTGTGAAACAACCTAATAAATATGGTTGGTTTGCCTGGCCTTAGCTAGTAACTACAGTTTTCCATGGGGACATTTCAACAGATGTGATTGGTGGGTTTGGTTATGATGTTTCAGGCTTGAGGCAGTCAGGGGAAGTTGACTTGCTGACTGTGAATGGTCGATATTTAATGTGGTGAGAGTGGCATTTGGTTCAAGCCAAAGGCAAGAAACACAGAGATTGGCTTTGCATTTGTTACAAGGCAGAATGAAGAAACAACTGATCAAGAAACGACTTTGAGGCCTTTGTTTGGTTGCACTTGAAATACCTTTGGGGTTCTAGAGACCTTTGAAATGTTTCTAGGATTGTTTACTCCCATAGTCCTGCATGAGGAACAGCCAAACTGTGTTTCCCTCTCAATCAAGTCTTAGAAATTTGCCCCTAATTTTAATAAAAAATATCTCTGATGTGTAATACAGATATACCTGGAATAAAGTATGTTAGTTTAAAGGGAAGAATTCAAAAGAAATGTTGCTAGCAGAATCCAGGACTATTCTTTAGCTCCTTCACGATTTCCCTGATGCCCAAAGTCCCACTCCTGGTCAAAATGTGTTCATCTGGGGCATCGTGTTCCTGACTACATGGCTAGAAAGCTCATTGAGTTGGTTAATCTGTTGAGGGGAAAATGAGCTTCTAGACATAAGTTGTAGGTCAAAAGAGTTAACGTAATCACAGCTGGGAAGCATGGGTGAGCTAGAGAACTGTAGGACATGTGATCTAATTCCAGAGGACTCAGAGGACACTGCTTACTCTCCTCTACACAGTGTTTGATATTTATATTGTAATTGGCATATTTTATTTAGTGTTTTTTACTACTACTATTTTTTGTTGTTGTTTTAGATTTATTTATTTTCTGTAGATGAGTACACTGTAGCTATCTTCAGACACACCAGAAGAGGGCAGCAGATCCCCTTACGGATGGTCATAAGCCACCATGTGGTTGCTGGGAACTGAACTCAGGACCTCTGGAAGAGCAGTCAGTGCTCTTACCATGGAGCCATCTCTCCAGTCCCCTGTTTTCACTCTTGAGGCAGGGTTTCATTATTTAGTCCAGGGTGGCCTAGAACTCTCTAGAGTCAGCCAGGCTGGTCTCAGACTTGTCTTGCTTCTTCTGCTCCTCTTCTTTAGTACTGGATTCACAGACAAGCACCATCATTTTCTTCTGTGATTAAAAAAAAAATCTTTACTTTTTGACATTATAATGAAACTATATCACTTCCCTCACCTGTAATATTTTTAACCAGAAGATAATTATTCCTCGTATCTCTTATCATTACTAACTGGAGTGCTAATGACCTTTGGTTTGCACTGACTTTCAGGATGACCTGTGTGAGTTTTGTCTGAAACTACTTGAAGTTTTCATCTTAGGAGTCTGTCAGCCTCTTAGTATTCTCGTGCTATGGTTTGTTGCAGGTTTAAAGAGCTCTGTGGTTCTGTTTCCAATGTAGACCCAGCCTTCTAATTTACAGCAGCATTCGCTAATTAAAATTGTAAGCATAATTACTATCCATGATACTTATTATTAGCTTACATTCATAAAGCTCAAAATTCACTTCATCCTTTCAAGTAGTGAGTAATTAGTTTCTTTGGGTTTGTAGCTTTATCATCTCTTTATGACCCGTTCAGAAGAAATAAACAACCAATCTCCCGGAAGAATGCTTTAAAAATCTAGAAATATATTGTCCAGTTAGTGTAATGAGGCTAATACAATGTGAGAAATATTACTTTTCTCTGGTTTAGTATCCAGTTTATCATTGCATTTATTCACAAACAATTATTGAGCACCTAATAGGTACCAGGGACGTTGGGAGATGAAATTAGTCAAAGGCTCTGTGTTCAAAGATGTCAAGGTTTTTGTGGAAAGGGAATTAAATTTCACATATACATGTATTTAAAATCATGCATATATTTAGTATAAGTGTCCCCAAATATTGTCAGGAAAGGATTGGCCATTTTGGCTGTATGATCAGCACCCAACAGAGAATATTAAAATAGGAGATTTAATAAATATTGTTGGAAAGAATTAAATGAATGAAAAACTGAGGGCATCAATCAGTTATTTCCAAAATATTGCGATACGCTATTGATACTTTTCTTTTTTGTTTTTGTTTGCTTGTTTGATTCTTTTCTTAACTTGACTCCCCCCCCCCCCCCCATTGTTCCCAGGTAGCTTAGCCAACATGGCTGCCTCCTTGCCGTCTACCCTGAGCTTCAGTTCTGCACCCGATGAAATTCAACACCCACAAATCAAATTTTCCGAGTGGAAATTTAAGCTGTTTAGGGTGAGATCCTTTGAAAAGGCACCCGAAGAAGCACAGAAGGAGAAGGATTCCTCAGAGGGGAAACCTTACCTAGAACAGTCTCCAGTAGTTCCAGAGAAGCCTGGTGGTCAGAACTCAATTCTGACTCAACGAGCACTGAAACTCCATCCTAAATTTTCAAAGAAATTCCATGCTGATGGGAAGTCAAGCGACAAAGCAGTTCACCAAGCCAGGCTTAGACACTTCTGCCGCATCTGTGGGAATCGTTTCAAGAGTGACGGGCACAGCCGGAGATACCCAGTCCACGGGCCCGTGGACGCTAAAACCCAAAGTCTTTTCCGAAAGAAGGAAAAAAGAGTCACTTCCTGGCCAGACCTCATTGCCAGGATTTTCCGGATCGACGTGAAGGCAGATGTTGACTCCATCCACCCGACGGAATTCTGCCATGACTGTTGGAGCATCATGCACAGAAAGTTCAGCAGTTCCCACAGTCAGGTCTACTTCCCAAGGAAAGTGACCGTGGAGTGGCACCCCCACACACCGTCCTGTGACATCTGTTTTACTGCCCATCGGGGACTCAAGAGGAAGAGACATCAGCCCAATGTGCAGCTCAGCAAGAAACTAAAAACTGTGCTCAACCACGCGAGACGGGACCGTCGCAAGAGAACTCAGGCTAGGGTCAGCAGCAAGGAAGTCCTGAAGAAGATCTCCAACTGCAGTAAGATTCATCTCAGTACCAAGCTTCTTGCCGTGGACTTCCCAGCACACTTTGTGAAATCCATCTCCTGCCAGATATGCGAACACATTCTGGCTGATCCCGTGGAGACCAGCTGCAAGCATCTATTCTGTAGGATCTGCATTCTCAGATGTCTCAAAGTCATGGGCAGCTATTGTCCCTCTTGCCGATATCCGTGCTTCCCTACTGACCTGGAGAGCCCAGTGAAGTCCTTTCTGAACATCTTGAATTCTCTCATGGTCAAGTGTCCCGCGCAAGATTGCAATGAGGAAGTGAGTCTGGAAAAATATAACCACCATGTGTCAAGCCACAAAGAATCTAAAGAGACTTTGGTGCATATCAATAAAGGGGGACGGCCTCGCCAGCATCTCCTGTCACTGACGAGAAGGGCGCAGAAACATCGGCTGAGGGAGCTCAAGATTCAAGTCAAAGAATTTGCTGACAAAGAAGAAGGTGGAGATGTGAAGGCTGTCTGCTTGACATTGTTTCTCCTGGCACTGAGGGCGAGGAATGAGCACAGGCAAGCTGATGAATTAGAGGCCATCATGCAAGGCAGGGGCTCCGGGCTTCAACCAGCTGTTTGCTTGGCCATCCGTGTCAATACCTTCCTCAGCTGTAGCCAATACCATAAGATGTACAGGACTGTGAAAGCTATCACTGGGAGGCAGATTTTTCAACCTTTGCATGCTCTTCGGAATGCCGAGAAAGTCCTTCTGCCAGGCTACCATCCCTTTGAGTGGCAGCCCCCACTGAAGAATGTGTCCTCCAGAACTGATGTTGGAATTATTGATGGGCTGTCTGGACTTGCCTCCTCTGTGGATGAGTACCCAGTAGATACCATTGCGAAGAGGTTCCGCTACGACTCTGCTTTGGTGTCTGCTTTGATGGACATGGAAGAAGACATCTTGGAAGGCATGAGATCCCAAGATCTTGATGACTACCTGAATGGTCCCTTCACAGTGGTGGTAAAGGAGTCTTGCGATGGAATGGGGGATGTGAGTGAGAAGCACGGGAGTGGGCCCGCAGTTCCAGAAAAGGCCGTTCGTTTCTCTTTCACAGTCATGAGAATTACGATAGAGCATGGTTCACAGAACGTGAAGGTGTTTGAGGAACCCAAGCCCAATTCTGAACTGTGTTGCAAGCCGTTGTGTCTTATGCTGGCAGATGAGTCTGACCATGAGACCCTTACTGCTATTCTAAGCCCCCTCATTGCCGAGAGGGAGGCCATGAAGAGCAGTGAATTAACGCTGGAGATGGGAGGCATCCCCAGGACTTTTAAATTCATCTTCAGGGGCACTGGATACGATGAAAAACTTGTCCGGGAAGTAGAAGGCTTGGAAGCTTCTGGCTCAGTCTACATCTGTACACTCTGTGACACCACCCGTTTGGAAGCCTCTCAGAATCTTGTCTTCCACTCCATAACCAGAAGCCACGCCGAGAACCTGCAGCGCTATGAGGTCTGGCGGTCCAATCCGTATCATGAGTCCGTGGAAGAGCTCCGGGACCGGGTGAAAGGGGTCTCTGCCAAACCTTTCATCGAGACAGTCCCTTCCATAGATGCGCTTCACTGTGACATTGGCAATGCAGCTGAATTCTATAAGATTTTCCAGCTGGAGATAGGGGAAGTGTATAAACATCCCAATGCCTCTAAAGAGGAAAGGAAGAGATGGCAGGCCACGCTGGACAAACATCTCCGGAAAAGGATGAACTTAAAACCAATCATGAGGATGAATGGCAACTTTGCCCGGAAGCTTATGACCCAAGAGACTGTAGACGCAGTTTGTGAGTTAATTCCTTCTGAGGAGAGGCATGAAGCTCTCAGGGAGCTCATGGACCTTTACCTGAAGATGAAACCCGTGTGGCGCTCTTCATGTCCCGCTAAAGAGTGTCCAGAGTCCCTCTGTCAGTACAGTTTCAACTCACAGCGTTTCGCGGAACTCCTCTCCACCAAGTTCAAATATAGATACGAGGGCAAAATCACCAATTACTTTCACAAAACCTTGGCACATGTCCCTGAAATTATTGAAAGGGATGGCTCTATCGGGGCCTGGGCAAGTGAGGGAAATGAATCGGGTAACAAGCTGTTTAGACGGTTTCGGAAAATGAATGCCAGGCAGTCCAAGTGCTATGAGATGGAAGATGTCCTGAAACATCACTGGCTGTATACTTCAAAATACCTCCAGAAGTTTATGAATGCTCATAACGCGTTAAAAAGCTCTGGGTTTACCATGAACTCAAAGGAGACCTTAGGGGACCCTTTGGGCATTGAGGACTCTCTGGAAAGCCAAGATTCAATGGAGTTTTAAATAGGATCTCCACATAGAAGTTGGTATTTGCCAATGTGTTTTCCTTTGGGTTGCAGTGAGGTCTTCTCCTAGCACCTAGCACATTGCCATGTGGGTGGGTCTTATCACCCAAGGGGTGACATGTTGGAGTGAGAGGCCAGAGGTGCTGTCACCTGGTCAGGGATCGATAGTTGACAAGATGAGATTGCCTGAGCCGTTTAGTGAGGCCAGAAGAGCAACAGGAGAAATCAGTTATTTGGAAGCTCAATAACTTGGAGCAGCGGTAGCTGCAGGGGACCAGGGATGCACAGAGATATGTGTGTGCATGCCACTGTGTGCCATGAAAATTGAAGCCAAGGCTGTCAAAGGACGGCCAAGCATGCTAGGAAAGAAATTTGTCTTGGGCATGGTTTTTTTTTCCACTTCAATTTATTATATTTTGTGCTGAGATCTATGCAGTTTTTTTGCCATGTCATATTTTTTGGTCATATTTTATAGGACTATTTTGTAAATTTCACATATGTTGATTTATCCTACAAGATTTAAAGGAGCCTTTGAGGTTTCTCTAACAACCCTGTACATGTGTAGGACGTGGTGGCCTTTCCAAGGGATCTCAGTGCATTTTCTCGTTGCTACATTTATGCATAAATAAATTAAACCAAGAGAGGTTTCAGAAAATCATCCTTTTCCAGGTTTAAATGGCCTCAGTATTGTCACCTTCAGTGTCTAGGAGGTCATCTGGTGTCATAAATTTTTCAATAATGAAGTTAGAGAATGCACCTGTTAGCTACAGCTACCTATTAAGTATAATAAAGTCATGCTTGCTTAGTTATCTAGAGCCAGCTCTGGTTGTTTATTTTTACTTTTTAATTAAGAGTCATTTATAGCCTTAGTGCTTTTCTATGTAATCTCAAGGTTACAGATTTTTAAAGTCCACATTTTCTTACTGCCCAAAAGCAGATTTAATACCTTGCTAAAAACGTCAGTCAGATTTTCTCTATATGAAACATGGTTTGAATAAGTCCAGGCTTTCTAAAGTCTTCCTCTTTTGGCAATGTGTTATTCTTTTGATTATGATCAGTTGAGTTTCAGTGTGTGCAGATTTTAGTAGCAGGACTGTGCTGTGCTTTTTCTATTTGTTAAGTTTAGATGGGGTCTACTCATAACAGAGTAGAGGAATGAACATGTGTACATTGTTTATTTATATTTTATTATTTTTGGATTTTTTTGGATTATCCCCAAAGTTACAGGGATAATCAATACCCGATTTTTGAATCTGAACCCAAGCCTTAGTTTCTTGATTCTGGGTTCTTTATACTGTGTTTCTGTTGTCTATACAGTAGCAGCAGAACATAATTGGGATCTACACTAAACACTACAGTTTATAATCCCAAGAGCTATGTCTTTGGGGATGGAAAGTCATCTGTTTGTCTTGGGCCTTTGGATAGAATAAAATTGGGTCAAACCTCCAAGGAATCCATAAACCCTCTAGTGGCTGCAGTTATTTGGAAACTATTCATGTCCTTAGGAATTCAGTATTTTGCCAGGCACCAGCAATTTAAGAGCAGCCACGGGATTTTATTTGCTAGTGAGTCATAATGATATGTTAGTGTTAATTAGTTTTTTCTTCCTTTGATTTTATTGGTCATAATTGTCAGTCTTCATACACAGTATATCAAAGAGCTTTGTAATTTAGTTGTCAAGTGTGCAAAAATGACATTATCCTAAATGGCACATGTTTGGTGCATAGGCAGGGATTGAATTTAGTGCTTTCTATTGAAAGATGCAGCCATTTTCTTTGCTTTCTGCATGGAGCACATCGAAGACATTCGTAATTTAGTTGTCAAAAACATACACACACTTAAGTATTATCCTAAAAACCCTCTCTGTTTTGTCATTTGCAAACTAATAGGCTTCTAAACCACCAGTCCTTTCATCCCATTTAATCCTTACAGATGTCTGTGCACTAATAAACAGCTAAGTTCCTGCCACCCTCCTACTCCCTGGAGCATGCTGGCGCTTTTGGTAGATGCCTTCCCATCCACTCGGTTAGTCAGTTGGCAGCACTGTAAATACTGCCCGATATTAAATTCCCCTTGCTAGGATGGTAGGACAATCTCAGAAGCATTTGACTCTGGGCTTGATTTATAGCACATCCTTCCCCTGACTCTCCTAATCAGATCACATTCTGATAAACCTCTGGAGCACCTGGCCACAGGATTTCATTATGTAGACTATCGCCTATGGCTATTTGTTTCCCTCAGTGTGGAGACTGCACACTTGACCCTGGTCTAGGATATTCTACTTTTATTTTTAAGACTCCCCATTGCAAATGCAGGCACATACTTTGGGGGAAATTCACCACAAGGAATGGAGGATTCTATCACCCCCACTCCCCCACCCCACCCCCTGCCCCAGCAGGGCTGGAGAAGTACAATGCATTTTTTTCTGCTCTGAAACTGGAAGCCTGTTTCTACAGGTCTACGTGCCAGCCTTCTGCCGCGCACTGTGGGGACCAGTGACTGTAGCTGATGAAAATTGATGAATGGTGGGTGAGAGGTTAAGAAGTGTCTTGGGATTAAAAGCATGCACACAGATGCCAGAGCAGTGGGGAAAGATGTCTTTCTCTCTCAGGTGGACAGGAATTTAATTTTGTCTCAATTTGTTTTCACAAAGTATGCATGAAAATAAAGATTTTGGGGGGGGGAGTGGGGTTGAAAGTATGGGTTTCATATGATTTCACACAGATTTCAAATTCTACACAGTTAGGAGGCAGGATTGGAGGACTAAGCCAGGGTCTTGCACATGCTAGGCAAGTGTATACCTCTGAGGAATATTCCAAGCTTCCTTTAAGTAGTTTTTGAGCTAAGGTCTCACTATTTTCACAGGCTGACCTTGAATTTGAGACTCTCCAATGCCAGCCTTTGGGTAACTGGGATGACATATGTGTGCCCACCCACGGGATTAGTTTTGCAAGCAGTTGTTTGATACATGTGTATGCCATTAGATACTGTATGGCAGTTGTTCTAGTTTTCCTATAAGATAGTTTAAATCAGAGTTGATACTTTGTAGACATTTAAAATTTTTTTCTTTCTTTAAGTATCTATGTAAGCAAAACCCGGAATTAATTTGTTTTGGGAGATATTTTGTGGGGTTGTATTTTACTTTATTATTATTGTTATTATTGTTATTATTTTACATATATTGAATGATACATTTTGTTCAATGGCTTCCACGAGTCTACTTTTCCTCTCTGAGGGGAGGTTTAGACACCAGGATGCAATGTACTATTTGATTTGAGGACCTATATTTCCATGTTAAATGTTTTCAAATGGAAGAACATGAGTTCAAATACTTATTTTCATATTTTACTTTTTAGCATTATGATTGATTTCACAATTTTGTGTTTAAGTATTTGGAATAAAAGTTTAAGATCTGAAAATAACAGGCGTTGTGATTTATATTGGTGCTATATCATCTCATATCAATTATGTTGACTGCCCATACTTAACATTATCTCCCTTATTTGAAGGACATAAAAATGAACTTGGTGACTGTGATACTTAGTCTCAGTTGTCAACTGGAGAAATAGCATCATCCGAGAGTCAGGCCTCTGGCCGTGCCTGTGGGAGCATCCTTTCATTGGGCTAACCAATGGGTCTCTGTCAGTGGCATTGTTCCCTCGTGTGGGATCCTTGCCTGGGTGAACCGGGAGAAAGTGAGCTACCCAAGCATTCATGGCTCTCTGCTTTCTGACCTGTTACTTCGAGTTCATGGGCCCCTGTCTTGCTGTGATGGATGCTTTTGAATTGTGAGGTGAAATAAATCTGTTTGCACTTGAGTCACTGGGGACAGTTTATCACAGCATTATGGAAAGTTTGAACCACCTTTGTTTCAAGGGTACTAGATTAGTTAAGAATATAATTTATCATAATGTAGGGTGAAAGATTTTGGTTCCAGATAATGTAAACAGTAAAACCTTAAACATGCTTTTAAGAATCTTCTAGAGATTCTTATAAACCCAAAACCTGTGATTAAAATTATGATTTTTTTTTTCAGTTGCCCTTGGCCACTTACATTATTGGCAAAACTAGTCAGATCCCAGGCTCATTGCCCACTGCTAGCAATAATAATGAAACAGGCATGGTGGAAAACACTTGTAGTCTCAACTCTTAGGGAGGCTGATGCAGAAGAATTGTGAATCCAAGGCTGACTTACTGGGCACAAAAGACAAAATCAAGCCAACTAAATAGATACAGACACAAAACCAAATCCAAACCAGATAGTTATCATTTACCAAGCTTCTTTTTTTCCGTGGTGTCAAGTAAAGTGGTGTAAAACAACTTTACATATGTTGCCACATCCTATCCTTTTGAACTAGGTGCTTCTGTGATTTCCATTTCACATGTGGTCAGGGAAGTATATCTTAGCCAGAATCATATCTTTACCATCTACTCCGTCTAGCTCATCTTTGTGAGACTCTTCCCTTTACTTAACTCGACACACTTCACGATCCCTTTCACTTTGGACTGAAATTTAGTCTCTGTCTATATATAGCTGTACCAGTTCTTAAAATACTGTACTTATAGTCCAATAGCTTATCCCCAAGACCTAATTGCCTGTATTGTTTTAATTTTTTCCCATTATTTTCTTCATTTACTATTCAAATTCAAATGCTATCCTGAAAGTCCCCTACACTCTCCCCCTGCCCTGCTCCCCAACCCACCCACTCCCACTTCATGGCCCTGGCATTCCCCTGTACTGGGGCATATAATCTACTCAAGACCAAGGGTCTCTCCTCCCAATGATGGCCGATTAGGCCATCTTCTGCTACATATGCAGCTAGAGACATGAGCTCTGGGGGTACTGGTTAGTTCATATTGTTGTTCCTCCTATACGATTGCAGACCCCTTCAGCTCTTTGGGTACTTTCTCTGGCTCCTCCATTGGGGGCCCTGTGCTCCGTCCAATACATGACCGTGAGCACCCACTTCTGTATTTGCCAGGCACTGGAATAGCCTCACAAGAGACAGCTATATCAGGGTCCTGTCAGCAAAATCTTGCTGTAATTGCCCTTATATTAATTTATTATCTCCTTTCAGCATCATTTTAGAACATAGTAACAAGTTAACCCCTAGTGATACTTCCGGACCTGACCTTTTGAGTATTTGAATATTAATCCTGCTTTTGAAAATGTAGTATATCCTTACTTAAAAGTAAGGCCCAGTGGAATGTTTTTCCTTTATGCTATCATTTCTAACTACTCCAGCCTCTATTTTATTTTATTTGAAGATTCATACATGAGTACACTGTATTTGCATAATTTTTGTTTTGCTTTGTTTGTTTTTTTATTAGATATTTTCTTTATTTACATTTCAAATGTTACCACCTTTCCTGGTTTATTCTCTGAAAACCCCTTATCTCACCCCTCCCCCTGCTCATCCTGTTTCCCTACCCTGGCATTCCCCTACACTGGGCCATCCAGCCTTCACAAGGTTAAGGGCTTCTCCTCCCACTGATGTCCAACAGGCCATCCTCTGCTACATATGCAGCTGGAGCCATGTGTCCCTCTTTGGTTGGTAGTTTAGTCACTGGGAGCTCTGGGGTATTGGTTGGTTCATATTGTTGTCCCTCCTGTGGGGCTGTAAACCTCTTCAGCTTCTTCAGTCAGTTCTCTAGCTCCTCCATTGGTGGCCTCGTGCTCAGTCCAATGGTTGGCTGAAAGAATCCACCTCGGTATTTGTCAGGCTCTGGTAGAGCCTCTCAGGAGATGGCTATATCAGGCTCCTGTCAGCAAGCACTTGTTGGCTTTTAAACCCTACTCTCTCCTTTAACTTTTCCTTTATCTTCTTCCAACTGCCCCTCTCAAATGTATAATTTCTTGTATATTTATTTTTGTTTTTTGATGTCTTCCAGTTTATTCAGTTTACTTTGAGTAGGCTTAATAGATGTTAAACCATGGGCAATAACATTAGAAGAAAGTTCACATGGTTAGGAGAGCACAGAGAAAACACAAAATGCAGCCTTGACGTGAGAGATGAGTACCCAGAGGAAACAGATTTCTTTACCCATCTTTTTTCTTTATTCTTCTCTCATACATTGCTTCTTGACTGTATTTTATTTTACACAAACACACACACACACACACACACACACACACACATACATATACCACTATACCTATACACAAACTACTAAGTAAAGCTAGTGTTTCCCTTATTTGCATGTGTTTAGGGATGATTCTATAGGATTGGTGTCTCATCTCTGAAGATACCACCACCACCACCACCACCACCACCACCACCACCACCACCACCACCACCGGCAGCGGCAGCAGCAGCAGCACAACCACCACCACCAGCACCACCATCAACACCTTAATACAAAACCACATAGAAGTGGTTCTCCTTTCCTCAGCAGCCATTGACTGCCTGTATCTCAGAGGAAATGGGGACCTTGGAATTTTCTTCCACCCATGTTAGTATGTTCATTCATGTGGTCTTTGCAGGACTTCTTTGGGTAGCCATATTATTGAGAGTTCATGGGAGCAACATCCCTGTCCTGTCCAGAGGAAACTACCATGCAGCAGATGTTCTGGTCCACAAGCTCTTATAATCTCTCCATCTCTTTTTTTCCAGAGATTTTCCCTGAGATTTAGTTTTTAGGGTTGTGCTATAGATGCCCCATTTGAGAGGCTGGGTGCACCATGGTTACTAATTTTCTGCATTTATTTTGACTAGTTGAGGATATCAGCAATAGTTTCTGTCTGCTGCAAAAAGAAGCTTTTTTCATGTGGTGTGAGAGTTGCATTGATTTATGGGTAGAAGGACGGACATTTAGAAGGCAATCGAAAATTACTTCAGTAATATGGCAATAATAAATCCTCCTCTAAGCTCAGTGACATCTCTAAACATGGGCTTTTGGCCAGGTTTACAATATCAGGCATGAGTTTCCATCAATTGAGTGGGCTTTAGTTCCAATTAGACAACTGTTAGTTTCCCCTGAGTTTCATTCTTGCACAGCTAGGATATCTTGCTAGTGCCATCATTTTTGTGGTTCTGAAACTTTACAGCTATATAAGACTGTTGACTAAATTTCTCCTTTGGCAGATCATCAGACTCTATTGTAAGTGTTTATGGGCTGCTTCTTCTAAGCAGGCGATGTATACTTGGTACTGAGATACAGTGGCAAGTAGCATAGTTTTGGTTCACAAGGAGCTAGGCATCAAGTTATCAACAGTAAGACTAATGAGGGCTCATGCTCTACTGTGGAGGAGAAAAAACATTAGATGCAATTATAATAGATAAGTATAAAAAAGTACAGTGTGACAGTAGGATTTAAAACTGGGGAGTCTGAAAAAAAAAACCACCTGGGAAGAAAGAATGAGTGGGTTGAAGTTAGGTCAGTTACCTAGAGAAGACAGCCTCTGGGGATCCGAGGCAGGAAAGCATTCAGAGGGTTTGGGAATTTAAGAAAGACAAGTTGACAGTAACAGACTGGACGTTGGGGCTGGACTGCTGGAGAATCAGGCAGAAGCTTTGTGCTGTCGGATCCAGTGGACACCCCTTGGGCATAAAAGGAAACCATGTTGGAGTTTGAGGATATGATGCAGTCTAAACCACAATGGAACAAGGCACAAGAGAATGCTCTAGGAAAGTATTAATCTCAAGGACTCTGGCCAGGTTTGAGAAAGGTTAGGGAACTGGAGACAAGTTTGAGCATGCTCTTTTACTTCAGTGGTACACCGTCTACAAGTTAATGTCTCATTCTCTCAGACAACAGTTCCCAAGCCCAGGTGGGAAGAGATGGAGGAGGATTATTCATGCGTAAAAGTCCCATCTTTTTATGAAGTTGTTTATTTACCCGTTCTTTCCCCTTTGGTCTTATAGAAATTTCCTTTCTCCTTTTATTGCTTTTTATTCTTTCCTGAAGATGACAATATATTTCTGATGTAAAAACAAAACAAAACAAAACAAAAACAAAAAAAAAAAACTATTCATTCTGGGCTGGGGAGATAGCTGATTTGTTATAGTGCTTTGCATGCCAGGAGCCCGAGTTTGATCTTCAGAACCCACCTAAAAAACCAAGGTGTTAGAACATTCTCTTAATGTCAGTGCTGGGAGGGAGAGACAAGGCCATTTCTGATGTCCAGCTAGTCTAATCTACTTAGTCAGTTCCAGGACAGTGAGGGACTGTCATAAAAATGGTGGAGGTCATCTGAAGAATGACACCCATGGGTGTCTTGTGACTTCCAGAGGCACAAGCACACATTCACACACTCTCATATACAGGTGTACACACTCATGCAAATGGACATACACAGAGGAACACGTGTATGTACACAGACGGACAGACACACCCTAATTTACTGAATGCCAAGATCTGTGTATTTCTACACTGAAGTCTGATCAAAAGTCTAGTGAACTGGTCCATCTCTACATCTATTTTCCATCTTTGCCCCTAACAAGTTCATTTTTTTTTTGTTGTCTTAAATGATATGGTCATCCTTTGCAACACAGATTTCCCCTTTAAAGTGATTACTATACATTTTGTAATTACTTCAAATGGCTTAGTCTAAAGGTTTTGTTATCTTTGCCACAATAATTCTTCAGCAGAGGTGATATAAAATAGTCTGAGGTACTTTGGCCCCATTCTGAAGTTTTGTCAGTATATTCCAGGTTAGAAAAGAGTTTGTATTTGCATGGGCAGCCTTTTCTGGGGCTCAGGTACATACAGATGTGCTTTGTATCTTTTCTTCCCTGTCCTTGGCCTCTTTCTAAGCGAGACAACAAATTCTCTAGAGATGATTTTTTTTTTTTGCAGGTCCCATGATATTTAATGTGGCTCTTGGAATTAAAAAAGTGTGTGTATGTGTGTGTGTGTGTGTGTGTGTGTGTGTGTATCCATATGTGTGCGTGGTCATGTGGCTGTGGATGCATGTGTACATATGGGCATGTGGATGTGGATATAGGCCAGAGACCAGCTTCAAATGTTGTTTCTCTTCAGCTGCCATCCACCTTGTTTTATTTTTTGATAAAGAATGTTGAACAACGATGGGGACTCAGGTACAGACTGCGTTTAGGGAAGGAGGTGGTGGAACTAAAGAATCATGTCAAGCCACAATGAGAAATTTGGTGCTTTTCCTACGAGAAACTAAGACTTTTATGGAATATGAAAGTTTTCTTTTTATTGATTACATATTTTTTGTTATAATTTCTGTATTCATGTGAAAGCAGTTCAGGACTTAGCAGTAGAGCCTCCTTGAGAGTGATAGTCCCAAACCTTTGTCTGAGCTCATGTTCATATTTCACTTTTCACTTAAAGTGGTAATGCCATACTTCAGAGCTGCACAGTATTGGACCTTGAATGACATGTGACTATTTCCAGAGATGACAACTGTCTTTAAGGAAGATGAGGGACTATGGCTAAGCATTTTCAAAGGGGTGAACCATTGATTTTGAAAGGATATAATGTGAGGGCCCAAAGTGAGTGAGTGATTTAAACAAAGGCATATTGTTGGAATATGTTTTCACTCCAGAAGTACATGTAGATACTTCAAGAAAATGTCCACAGTATTAGACTCAGGTCTTTGTGCATGGCAGGTGGCAATGTTACCAGTGCTCTGTGTTCTGTCAGCCTTCGGATATGAGATAAAATCTAGCCCAGGCCAGCATTTGTTGTAGAAAAATTTAATCCCAATCCAGAGTTTCTACTCCACCTTTGACCATTTAGTTCCTGGATAAAAGACACATACAAACTTTATATTTACAGTAAGCCATAGTCAGCTCTAGGGCTGGGGAGAGTACGGCACTAAAATCTATTTTCTATCGATAACCCTGAGTTATTACTTACTATGTTTCATCTGGGCTGCTCTTAACTCCAATTGGCCAGCACTCATGGCCATGCTTTCTTAACTCCTAGCTCATGGCATCTTTCTCCTCCTCCATCACTTTTTTCTCCCCTTTCCTCATGGTCTCCTCCTACATCAAGCCAGGGTACCCTCAATCCCCACTTTTGGCTCTTCTGCCCAGCTATTGGCTGTTGACATCTTTATTCACCTAATCACAAGTAACCGGGGGGCAAGGTCACATAGCATTACTTGGATCTATGTGTGGACTCTCTTGTCTCTGGGTCAAGCAGGTCTTGGGGCTCATACACTACAATACATAGCAAAAGGTCATACCTCAACAAGCATCAAACTCACAAACTTCCTTCTTCCACTTCCTAAGTGCCAGGATTACAGGCATGTATCACCATCACCATGCCTGGCTTGATATAGAATTAAATTTTTCTTCATGGTATTGACCAATATATATAATTCTGCTCATAAGTATAAACCAGAGGCCACCTTAAAATTTATAAACAGCAGTAGTGTGGGATATAGCTGTTGGTTTTAACTGTTTAAACCAACTATAGGCTACTTATTACACAAAAGAACTTAACTTTTTGTGCATTAGTTTATTTATTGGTATTTAGTTACTATTCAATATGTAGATTGTTACAAAATAATGTAAGAGTTCTATACTTTATCACTGATATCCTTAATGGAAAACTGTATAACATTTCTCATTTAAGACATTCCTGGATAAGATGTTAAAAAACACACATTAGAATAGTTATACTTAACAATAAATCACAACAGCACTTAATTCACATAACTAAAACATAACATAGAGATTTCAGTAAACAAAAATCAAAATAATGTTTATGATTGAAAGTAGATTCAGAGAGCAATATACCTGAGTCTGAGGGGCTTTTGCTAAATTAATCAAACAGTCTTCTAAGGAAGGATTTCTTGGCAGGAGTCAAGACTTTCCCAGAGCCTTTTTTGTGGAGGGATTTCATTGGAGGTTTTTGTAAGGGGGGGTTTCTTTTGGGAGTTTGCAATGCTCTTGCTATCTGTACATGTTCATTGCAATAATACTTGTTGCTTCCTTCTGACAAGTGGATGAGTGTGCGTTCTTCCAAATCCATGCACTGGGCATGTACCCAGTGCCCATCCCCATGAGAACAATAGATCATGGCGGGTTTATTGAGCTCCGTTGAATAGAACGGAACCCAGGTATTGATGTCAACATCACAAGTAGGGCAACATGTTATCCAGTAGCCGGTTACAGACTCGTCATCTTCATCATCTTCATTGTAGGTGTCAAATTCATCGTCACCATCAAAACTGGTTGCTTCAGCACTGAAACAAAATTCCTCTGAGTCTTCAAAGGGAGTGGAGTCCCCAGGATCTTCTGTTGATGTCTGACTGTTGGAGACAATTTTCTGATCTTCACTCAAATCCTCTTCAGAGCATCTCAAAGTATAGAAATAGAATGCTTCTGACATAGCCTGCTTATTGTCTCCTGGTATGCCAAGGAAAATAGTCCCGTTTCCCATGTTGCTTCCAAACCATATTTTGCTATGCTTAATATCTGAGGTCCAGTCAGGAGTCTCCATCTCACTGATTTCAATCGTGTTGTCCCCTAGAGAGACAAGGCTGCAGACCATCCTTTTCTGATTTTCCAGCTGATAACCACCCACAATAACAAATTCATCATTGTTTGTTTGAGTGAGGATTGCACTGGAGACAGAGATTCCTCCTGGCAAGACTGTGCAATTCACTGCTGGGGTACCCAGGGGAAGGTCCACTCTTATTCTATACAAGTTAGCAGGGCGTATATTACTGGCAAGTGAGTGTCCTCCCAAAATATAAACGGTATCGTTTCTGGCAATAGAAACATGAAAAGACAGCCCATCCTGAAGTTCTGGGAGAATATATGATGTAGCACACCCAAATTCAAAATCTATCAAGAAAACATGGGGTAGGCAGTCAGCTACACTATTCCATTTTTCTGTGGTTCTCTGGGTAGAAGGCATGTATGAACGTCCTCCAAAGAGAACACCCATGCTTTTCCCTCGACTATACACCACGTCAATGGAATGGCCGTATCTGGGTTCAGGGACATCTCCTACTAAGTCTTTCTCTGTGCAACGGAAAGTAACTTTTTTGTTATTCTTGCAAGCGACAGACATGATATAAATCTTATCGGAAAGCTCATTGTTTGGTGTTTTCCCTCCGTGAATGATATATTGATGCTTGTCAGAGTCTATGCTGCCTTTGTATGAGCAAGTAGCTGGATAACGAAGAGGTGGGAGGTAGCAGGAATCTTTAGAGAAGATTGCAGGCTTCAGTTTGAGATGATTTTGTTTTATATCAAAATGAAAGACTCCAGTAGGACAGGATCTCTTAGGCCAGCCTTTCTGGCCAAAGAAGAAAACTTGGCCATCAAAATTCATAAGTGAGAAGCCTGGTTGAATTAAGGCTATGTTATGACCCACTGTTACCATCTGCAGGGACATTTTTGATTGTGAATAGGTCTTTTATCTGAAAGGATTAAAAAAACGCAATAACTTAGAATATCTTTTCATATTGGTAATTATGCTTAGATTCTTCCTCATACAAAAGGCTTGTTTAAAAGAAAAGTCATTTTACATGCTTGTCTTAGAATTATAAGACACCTCCTGCCCCCGTTAGGAAATCACAGACACTACTTTATTGTGGCAGCAGCTTGGACCTATTTTAGTGGCGGACTGGCTTTGCTTTGATTTCTGGGAATTGTAGTCCTGCATTCCTAGAGCGTCCTTGCTTTGAGGGCCCAAAGAACTACATTTCCCAGGAATCCGTGTTCTATGGGCTGTGTAGTTGGATAAATTGTCTTCGCTGCTTCATGACAGAAACCTTATAGGCTGTTTGACTGGATAAGGACTCCAAACGTGCGAAGGGACTAGATGGACGCCATGGTGACGGACAGCTAGGGAACGGGAGGTGAGAGTTCGGCCCTCTGTCGACAACGGGGTGCTGGAAGGCAAGAGTATCAGGAGGAGCGCTGGCAAACCCGTGCTCAAAAGTCGCTGCAGCTTCTCCTGGGACTCTTACTAGGGTAACCCTGTCGGAGGCACATAGGCTTCTAGCCCGTATGGTTGCCTGGAAGCAGTAGTTGGAAGGGAAACCGTGGATGAGGTGTCTCTACTGACTCTGCACTGGATGTATAGAAACGAGACTCAGAATTGCGTTCTGAGGGACACTTCGCTTGTTGGGACAAGAAGTTAGGAAAGTCTTTCAAAACAGAAAGAAGAGTCTCAGAATACCTAGCATAAAGCGGAGAAACAGCTTGAAATTGACCCCCCCCCCCCCCGCGCTGGTGCACATAGTAACGGAAGTGTAGTAAGTAATTAGGCGGTTGCCAGGGATACTTTAGAGCCCAAGCCCGTCCAGTCGCAGCTTTCTTTCCTTTTTGTTTTGAGGATTCTTTCAGGGAAACAGAGGAAGTTCTTTAACTAACCCCCACCCCCACCGCCCCCTAGGAAAATAAAATTATCCCGTTTTAGTTCACTTTTCAGCTCATGAACTGTGAGATGACTCGAGTAATTTTATATTGAATACAAAGAGGGCCTCCTTTCATACTGCTGTCAGATAAAGTAAGCTTGGTAAGTTATTATTACCTACCTTAGAGAGGTATGAAGTGTACTTCCTGCTTGTGGATGTGAAATACTCTTTCTTATTTTGGCACTAAATGTTGGAACAAAATAAAATTTACTTTTAAAAGTAAGTTGTTTAAAAAGCATCATAAGACAATGGTCAAGATTAGGACTCAACACTATCAGACTAGATTCAAATCCTGGCTGCCACTTAGTCACTACATGGCTTTGAGCAAACTGTTTAACCAACTCTCTGTAACTCGATTTTCTCCTCTGTAAAATGAGGTGATTTTACCCACATGGATTGATGTCAATTATGATTAGTAATTTACGACTTGTAACGAACTGAGAACAGACCTTGTACACAGTATATAGTAGATACCATTGTCCTTGAACTAATAGATAGCAAGGCTGTTTTTATCTGCTGATAATGAGAGCATACATGAGAGATGCTGCAGATGATTAGAAGGGACTATAGGATGATGGAATTTGGTCAGTGGATGTAGACAGGTAAACCTTTTATTCTTAGTTTATTTTTCTTTGACAGTTTCATATAGTTTATTCTTATGATTCAGCCCCCTCTTTTATCTCCCTCCTGTCCCTGCCAACCTTCCCTCCTTCCTAAAATTTTTTTCTCACATTTCCTACATTAATATCTTTTTGTTTGAGTTTTGACCCCTGAGTTTAACCAGAAACATCTGTGTGGCCATGGGTTTGGAACTATCCAGTCTCTGTGTCTCTCTGTCTCTGTCTCTCTCTCCCTAAATCTTTCAGTAGTCAGTTGTGCAGCAGAATGGGGTATGGCCTCATGTGCTCCCCTCTAAGCAATGACTGCCTGTTATATAGGGCTGGTCTTGTGCAGGCCCAGTCTAGGTATTCATAGCAACTGTGAGTTCATGATTCCAGTGGGTGTGTCATCTTAAAGATAGCATTTCAAAGCTTCTCTATCTTCTGGCTCTTAACATCTTCCAGGTCCCTCCATTCTTTCAAGATATTCTATAGGTAGCAGAGGGGATGGTGTAAGTGCTAAACTTTTGAACCAATAATAGTTGGATAAATGTATAAGCCAAAGAGTATTGGTGACTCAGTGTAGATAACAAAACAGGGCATTTCTTTCTTGTCGCTGTGCATATCCATCACTGTGTATACAAGATCTAAAGTTGTGGTTTACAAGTCTAAATCTGGGATGTTACCACTTTGTGTCTGTTATCAACTTTGGCAACTTATTGTCTTTCTTTTACCTGTAAATTGGGATAATATTAATAGCTATTCATTGGATTGCTTTGTGAAGTAAGTGAGCACATGCAAATTATAAGGCACAATGACTGGTTCACAGAAATTAGTCAGCAAATGTTACTGGCCACTATGTTTCTGTTTCCCCTGCAAATGTCCCTTGAGCCATGTAATATCTGTGATTGCTCTATCATATATATTTTCTAGCCTGAAGAACTTCTAGAGTTTATATGTCATTAACTTCTAAGCAATTTCTCGCAGCCAGAGAGTCCTCAAGATGTGATCTATTAATATTCATTTGTGGGGTAAATCATGTGAGGAAATGGTGTCTGAGAAAGAGTATTTCTGCAGCTATGAAGGCAAGCCTTCCATTTCCTCAGACTGTGATTGTAGATCCAGCAGCTTGCTCTGATTCTGAAATAACTTAGGGAAATGTTTAATTTATTCCTGGGCTGTTCACATATGCGTGAGGGAGGACCTTCTATCAACTGAGAACATTCTGCCCATAGGTACTAAGCGAAAGCGTTAACCCCTAATCCAGTAGGGAAAACCCTGGGTGCCCTGGGTGGTTACACTCTCCATGCAGAATGATTATTTCCAGACATCTGCCCCATCTTTGACAGAGGCAGCACTGAGTTTGAAGCTCCTTTAGATCAAATACCTATGAAAAGCAATACAGAATTATAAAACTGCTTGTTCTATACAAGGGGCAATGGATTCCAGATCCCAAGGACTTAACCTCCCCCCCCCCCCAAAAAAAAACCCAAACCCCAGCTTAAATTATAGCCTGCTGTGTCATGTTACGGTTGTCTTAGGGATTTTGGATTATTATGGATTAAATAGAGCATATTCTCAGATAATGCACAGGTTTGTAATAAACTTGGAGCCCTCAAAACATATGTGTAATAAACTTGGAGCCCTTAAAAGCAGCAAAGGGCTGTTAAAAACATCGTCTCCTTTTGGAACAGAGACAAGTGTTTGCCCATTTAAGTCTTAGGTGAGGCAGTTTAGTCAGAGGATTTGTGTGTTTAAATAATAGAAACATTGGAGGGATGTGAGCGTTTTTGACGCACTGAGTTGTTGAAAGTTTGGTTTATGGGCTGGAATCGATTTTCACTGGAGTTGAAGAGTATACCTTTTCCATGGTTTTAATATAACTACATTAGTTACATCTAGGGTTTTTAAAATTGTTTAAAAATTATGTTAGATCTAAAATAACCCACTGAAGGTTTTTCTTTAAATAGACATAAAAAAAAAAGATTGTGTTCTTCAACTGAGGGAAATTTCAAAGTCAACACATTAAAGATGCTTTTTGAAAGGAAGAAATCCAGGTCCAGCATCCTTGGTGCCGTGTCCTCAGTCCTGTGCTAGCATTCCGCAGCAGGGCGGTTTTCACCTAAGTCACCTTTAAGCAAGGCCATAGTTGAGTATCAGAAGGGAACTAATGAGCTGGGCGGTGGTGGTGCACGCCTTTAATCCCAGCACTTGGGAGGCAGAGGCAGAGGCAGGCAGATTTCTGAGTTTGAGGCCAGCCTGGTCTACAAAGTGAGTTCCAGGACAGCCAGGGCTATAACAGAGAAACCCTGTCTCGAAACACCCCCCCCCCCCCCAAAAAAAAAGGAAGGGAACTAATGGTGTGAGGTCTGGGTTTGTAGTTTCCTGTGTCTGAACTGACTTTCTCTCCAACGACAGATAGTATATACTCTGAAGCATTCAGTCTTACCGATCAGCATTGCTTATGTTTCCTGATTCCAAAATAGCAAGTACGCCCATGGACTGCTGCTATGTAGTGTGAGTTAACTAACACTGGTTTGCATGGTTAATCAGGTTTGAGGCACACACTATATAATTTCTGCTGGCAATAAACCAGGATTAGGTCTTTATTCCCACATTGATGCCACAGGGTCATTTATCTGACAAGATTAATAATAGCGCCCCAAAGGAATTAGTCATTGCAGTAGCTGAATACCACAACCATACCTCCAAAATCTAAGACCCGTCTCCCTTACCCAGATGCTCTGCCCTCTTGTAGCCAGTTGCTTTAGTGTGGCATCGGCAGCCCCTTAAAGTTTATCAACATAGGTAAATGTTTATCTTTTCTAGAAATGAAGGTATTGGACCTACCTGAAGGCCAGAGGGGCTGCTTATCCCTCTCTGAATCCTTTCGGCCAAGCCAGGAATTAAACTCGGCACTTGGGGAAGAGTCACTGTTTAGTTTGTGCCAAGCTGAAGGCTGCAGGGTAGAGTGTTTGTGTGCCTACAGATGTTCCAGTGAGCACTGGTGTGCTGGTGTAACGGGAGTAACTGACTGTGACCTCCTTCCCCCTCCCTGCACCCCTGTGATGGTTGAGGGAGACAGAAACCCACCAGGGTGTTCCTCTCAAGTTTAACCTTTTCATTACTGACAGATTGAAAATGTTAAGTCCCGAGATACCAGTCATTTGTAAAGACAAGGTCTAATTGAAACTCGATTTGTTAAAATTAAAAACATTTTAGAAAACCCACAAAAAATGACTGTCTTAAGCTTGGTTTAAGTGAATACTATTGTGAATTAAATGGGAAATTATCTGTTCTGAAGCAGAGATCAGAATGTCTCTTTTATGGTTTGCCTTAGTGCAGACTAAGGAGTAAGGGTTCTACATATTGGAGACCTCTGTCTGCTTTGTGGCTGTGTGTAACATTCATTGTGATGCTTGTGAATACAGGGTTTACTTAACCCTCAAGCCTAATAAAGAAATGTGTTACCTTACATGACAATTTATGAACTGTCCTCAGTCAGAGGCAGCGTTGTAACTTTATATGGACTTGTTAGCAGAACCTCCTTTACAATTCTAATAGCTGTGTGGGATTTCACTGAGCATAAACATTGAGTATAAAAGGACCTTTTCTGCTTTGTCATTCAGTCAGCTTCCACAAAGCTTAGATGGCCACAGATAGTGACGAGGGGTAGACAGATCTGGTAGGGCTTTTTCTTCCATCACTCATAATAGAGTTATTCTTTTGAGCTTCAATTTTCTTATCTCCAAGATAAGATCTGAATGTTTCTGAACAGACCATGTATGGAAAAGTGGGCGTGCATAATAAATCTTGATTATGAGGGTGAGTGGTGTTATAGGTATATTTGTATACATAGCGACTTAATTTTATTTGAAAATGTTCGATCTGGTTTCAGGATTGACTTTCTTCTTTTTTAAATGCATGTGCAGCTCCGTTCCTTTGTTGATTCTTCTCATCTGAAAATGTTGGTTCAACTATCATTGTCTAGTTATTTCCACGATGATTTTTGCTTGTCTGGAGGAGCACATTTGGCTGTTTTCCTGTCAGTACCATTGTGTGAGTTATGATGTCTGAAACTACAGCAATGGTGGCAACACTCATAAAGCTGATGTTCTAGATGGTTCTACAGTCTTACAAAACAGATTTCACTTAATATTATGAGCTGAAATAAGTAGCTTATGTCAAGTGTTTTAGTCTTTAGATTGTAACACTATCATTAACCTGGCAGTTTTTACTTAGTCTTTGACTAGGTTATCTATCTCTGGAGGTGACTGGAAACTAGCATAGTAATACTCTCGGAGCCATGGTTTCACTTTCCTTGTATGTGTCTGTTATGTTGAGGCCGAAGAATAGTCATCAGGGGTCTAAAGGTATTAAATGGAAAATCCCAGACATAAGCCAATTCTGAGTTTTAAACTGTAGGGTGCCCTGAATAGCACAATGAGGTCTTGTAGCTTTCTACTGCATCCTGTGTGGGACATAAATCATGCCTCTCACAGTGTGTTCACACAGTGTAAAGTACCCTCCTGCTTTCACTCAGTAGCTTCTTTTGTTAACTGATCAAATGAAATGTCATTATAGTTATCCCATTCAATACCCTTGCTTTGTTTAATAGTGGCCCAAAGCAGAGGGGTGGTGAAACTGGAAATTTGGATATGACAAAGGTGAACTCTAAAGTGGTTCCTGTAAGCATAGTCTGAGGAAGTGTTATGAAAGAGAGATAGAATGATCTTATTTATATAATTTTAAAGTAGTGAAGAGCTAGTTCTATTTTATTGTGTGGGTTTTGTTTTTGTTTTTTTTCACTCTTACTTATAAGTAAGAGACCTTAACTTATACATTAAACTGTATTGTAAGTATAGATAGGAAAAGTGTCAGCGTAGAGTCTGATAACCCTTCAGTTTTGGGAATCCATTGGAGGTTTGGAACAGGCCCTTTGCATTAAGGGGAACTAGGGACTTAAATCCTAAATCCATGTTCATCCATGGATTAACTATTGATTAGGGAAAAGACCAAACAAAGAAACCTTGCAAACCTAGGCCTTGCACTTAAGCAGCATATATTATACTGGAGTGAAGCAGCCATGATTGTACATTTACGTGTGTGTGTGTGTGTGTGTGTGTGTGTGTGTGTGTGTGTGTGTGTATGTGTGTGTATGTGTGTCCCAGGGATTGAACTCAGGTTGTCAGGCTTGTCAGCAAATGCCCTTCCCTGCTAAGCTATCTTGCCAGCGAACACACCTTATGTTCTTCCCACATTCAACTTTCCTTCAGAGTTCTTAGATGTCCATCAGGAAATCACAGTTTTAGGCTGCTTAGCTGATTTTAAAACCTTGAGGCAGAATCAGATTCCATCTCTTACTGGAATGCATTGATTTATCCCTTTTCAAATCAAAAAAGAGGGGAGAACTAAAGAATACAAGTCAATTTAGTTACAGAATTAAAAATAGCTTTATTTCATGGGAGAGATAAAAGACTTAGTAATAGGATAGACTGACATTGTAATTGAACAATAAAGAAAGCATAATTGGAAAAAAGAAAAAAGCTGGAAGACAGCGCCAAGCCCAGTGCCTTTGTTTTTTATTTAAACTTCGTAAGGACAGGCAGTTAACTAACTTTCCAACAGTAGCACTTGTGGGAGCTGGTGGGAGCGTGCTGGCGGGTTGGGGAAGGCAGAGGAGGAGCACCACCAGTTTGAGGACTCTCAGCTTTGCTCCCTTTAAGCTGGTCCACCTTTGTTCTCTAAGTGGAGGAACAGCTTCATGATAGCATGGGAACAAGGCGAGCAGCATCTTCTCATGGCCCGGGGATAGGCATGGCTCTTATGACTCGGGTAGTGGGAGCTAATGCTTAGGGAAGCTGTAGAAATAGTCGGAGGAAGGGAGGACGACTTGTCAGGTGAATTGAGAACTGGAGCCATGGCTGAAACTGACAAAAGAGAAAAGAGGAAGGAAACGGAAGTAGAAAAGGATGCGATCTACAGTTAGGGTGACAGGCTGTCAAGAGCAGGGCATGTCAGATGATTTGTCACTTTTTATTTAAAGCAATTAAGTAAAGTCCCCTGAGCAGAAGGCTTGGTATTTTATTGTAAATGTTCCCTACTCTCTGATTCAATATGAGGTCGTTGCTTTAAAAATAAAGTGGCAAAAAGATGTCAGAGTTTTGTAATGTGCTAGGAAAAAAAAATCATTAAAAACCTTTCATTTTTAGAGAAAGAGGGGTTTGTGATCCTTTCTAGATAGAGACCATGTAGGCAAAGAAGTTTGTATGTATGCACACGTGTGCTTAGTTGTGTATGTGGAGGCAAAACTGTGAATAGAAGCAATGCATTCTGTCTCAAAGCCCTTTGTTATTCTACAGTCATAGGAGTCTAGAATTAAAAATAGCTGAGATGCAGGTCTCAAAAATCTGATTTCTTTTAAGAGAATGCCAAGTGAAAAGGTCAATTTTATTTGCAAGATCTGGCATTTTGAAACACTTAGAAATGTATTCCTGCAGGCCGTGTTGACTTTGTTCCTTGGTCTACAGCTGCTCCTGACCAGCTGGGTGGGTTTTGTTTAAAGCTGATGTTCTGGAATTGTAAAAGTGCTGTGCACTGTGCAGGTGGCAGGTGAGCAGAGGGGGGACAGTTTTAACTAAGCAGTGTGCCTCTGCCAGATTGTCGTGCAATGCAGTTGCAGTAAGTGTCACCAGGGCATTGCATACCATGGGAGGTGGGATTGTGTTCGAGCTGATCCCTCTCTTAAGAGTGGAACACTGTACAGCTTTGGAGTTCTAAAGTTGTCTTGGATACCTCTGAATTAGAAGCTCTATGAGGAATGGTGAGAAAAAGGTTCACAGAAGCACCCGTTATCTTCTGTGAAATCACTAATACAGTTGATGGTATCTCTGAGGCTAGGATGTCGGCTTTGAATGTGATTGCTAAGTGTGCAAACTTTTCTCGGTCACAACTGTGCTTGCAGAAGTTTAGCCAAAACTAAGGGCAGGGTGTTTATCTATGATTCTACATAGCTGTACCTTAAATACAAAGTGAAAGAGGCATGGCAGTAAGAAGGCAACCTCCTGATTTCAAGAACAGTTCCTGCAGGTATAGTTAGTCAGCTTTGAGTATAGTTAGTCAGCTTTGAGTATAGTTAGTCAGCTTTGAGTATAGTTAGTCAACTTTGAGTATAGTTAGTCAGCTTTGAGTATAGTTAGTCAGCTTTGAGTATAGTTAGTCAGCTTTGAGTATAGTTAGTTAGTCAGCTTTGAGTATAGTTAGTCAGCTTTGAGTATAGTTAGTTAGTCAGCTTTGAGTATAGTTAGTCAGCTTTGAGTATAGTCAGCTTTGAGTATAGTTAGTTAGTCAGCTTTGAGTATAGTTAGTCAGCTTTGAGTATAGTTAGTCAGCTTTGTAAAGCCAGGGAGCAGGGGGAGAGGAAGTGCAGATGCTTAGTCATGTGTGTTTTCTTTGTTTTATGTTATTAATAATGATAATTAAAAATACTTTATATTTAGTTGGACTGCTTCAATTTCTTAACACAGGTTTCTGGGCTGACTTCATTTGCTGGGAGGAAAAACATATTTTGGGGAGATAAAATTGATTTCATGAAATCTGCTGATGAGTAGAAAGGCTTAATGAATGGTTGCCTCAAGAAACATTATTATAGTGGCTTGGGTGGATGAGCAGGAAAAGAAAACAAACTTTCCAAGCAGAGTGTTTCTGCTTAAGCATGTAGTTTATTAATAACATTAGTGTTTTTCCTGCCACCAAGTGTCTCTGCAAGGAGAAAGCTGTCAGCACGCCAGAGCCCATGTCCTCAGTAGAAGTCCCAGAGCTACTTTTCCGTCCCTAAATCTCTTTGGCTTTAATTGCCTTACCTTTCTTTTTGCACTTCTAAATTTTTAATTTTGAAATGACCACAGGATAAATTCATAGGTGGCTGCAGAGAAGTGAACAGAGAAGCCCCATGCATCCTTGGTCTAGCCTTCTGCAAAGTTAACATCTTGCGTAACTAATATAAAATTTGAGAAATTGATATTGGTGTGAACCACAAAATATATTTGGATTTCATCAGTTATGTGTGCATCCATTTGCGTTACTTGTGCCTCAATTACATCATACGGAATTTTGCATAATCCACACACAGCTGTACAGCACAAGACTTATGGCAAATGTCCTTGTCCCCTCCTAAACCCCTGCCCTAGTAATCACGAATGTGTTCTCCATTTCTAAAATTATATATTTTACACATGTCACAAATGGAGGCACTCATATATACCTTTTAATCTTGGCTTCCTGCACCCAGCCTATATCCTTTGAAATCTAAGTTGCACGAATCAACAGCTTGTTTTCATCATATTGCTTACTAGTATTCCCTAGTGAGGATGCACCACAGTTTGGTTAGCCAGGCACCAGTTAAAGTATATTTGAGTAGCTTCCAGTATTTGGTTGCTATGAATAAAGCCACAGTGAACATCAGTGTCCAAGTGTGTGAACGAAAATACTTCTGTATTTTTCTGATAGTTGTAATACCAACCATCTTCAGGGTTTCCATTTGCCATTGTGTCTTCTCTTGGCTGAAGTGTCTATGTATGTCTCTTGTCTTTTGAAGTTGATGAAATGCTGAATTTCATGAGGGATTTGCGCATTCTAGATGCTGCTCTTTTGTTGAGTATGTGATTTGTTAGTATTTTCTCCCAGCTTTTATTTGCATCTTGATAGGTCTTGGCAGAAGAGTACTTTTAGTTTCTCTTTAAGTGAGTCAGATTTTTCTCCTGCGCAGCGCACTTTGGGCTCCAGTTTGAGAATTACTCTTCACCGAGCCCGATGGCCTGAAGACTTTCCATTTTTCCTGTTTTCTTTACAGCATAAATTTTGCCTGGATCTGTTATTCCTACTTCTATTCCTTCCATAATTTTTAGCATTCTTTTGCTCAATTTCATGTTCCTGTAATTTAAAAACCATCATGGATGCTTCTTCATAGTCATTCTTATTAGCAAAGTGGGCTTTTGTATAGAGTAAGGAATTTTTAAACCTCTTTAGGAAGGATACAGGTGTGTGTTGAAGCTGCCATTGTGATATCTACAGTCGCATATAGCACTTGGCCCCCACTTTTTTAACTGGTGTACAGTCTTAGAGCCGTTGTGCTGCTTTCTTCCTCTTTTCCATAAGATGCTATGTTTGTCAAGGAAAGTGGGTAGTGGTTAGGATATCCCTACTTCTAAGTCCGGGGTCTGGAAGACAGTGCATCTGTCTTTGGAAACTGTGGTCAGCAGTCATCCCAAAGCCTTTCCTACCTCCCTCAAATGCTTCCTTTACTATTCATCACAGAGGCCGTGCCTGGGGATATGGGTCCAGATGCTTACACTCTCATCTCTGGGTGTTAATGAAGTCCCCCTGGCTTTCATGTGTGCAAAGGCATGTCACTAGAAGTCTGCAACTTGAAGTGTGCTGTATCCTTTGATGCTCGTTCTGATGAAAGAACAGGAGAGGACTGCAGGTTCTTTTCTATTCTATAAACTATGTTTTGCTTTATATTTCTGCTCTTCTTTGTTCTCTTTTTATTTTCCTGGGTGTATTTACTGGTCTATAGATGTATAGGTCTATATATTTATTAGTCTCTTGAGTGTACATATACACTCATTCCCTATGTGTATTGAATTTAGATGGGCTGGGTTGTAGCTGGAGGCATGATGGCATTCATCCAACATTAGTTCTGTTGTTTTAGTTTTGTTTTATTCCTCTTGGGAGACAAGCATGCATCAAAGTCAAGAAGAATTCCAAGTGGGAAGAGGTTTTCAGCTGTACTCTACAGTTAGAAGGCAGCCAATCACTTTCACTCTAGTTTAGTTTTCTGATCTGAACACATCATCACATTTCATTTTCCCTCTCATACAGAAGTTGACAATCTTTCTCTCTCTCTCCCTCTCCCCCTCCCCCTCCTTCCCCTTTTCCCCTCTCTCTTTTAGATTATAATTACACCACTTCTCCCTTCCCTTTCTTCCCTCTAAACCTGCTCATATGCCCCCATCTACTCTCCCTCAAATTCATAGCCTCTTTCTTTAATCACTAGTTTTTTTTGTTTTTTTTTTTGTTTTTTGTTTTTTTGTTCCTTCATGATTCTTTGTCTTCATGGTCATAAGCATCTCTTGATTGTTTACAACCTGAGAACCGTTCGTGACTCATCAGTGGTAGCAGTTGAAAAACCCCAGGTGAACTTGCTTGCCCATATTGTTCATGTTCTTTCATTTGTACTCTATAAACTCCATGTGACAGTTAGCTCTGAGAATCCAGAATTCTTAACAACAAAAGAAAAAAATCAAACCAAAACCAAAAAACTTTTTAAAAAAGTATATGTATGACTGTCCTTGTGTAGGTATGTGTATGTGAGTTCAATGCCCACAGAGACCAGAGGAGAGTATTGGATCCCCTGGATTGGAGTTAACAGGTAGTTGTGAGATGCCTCGTATATGGGAAATGGACTCAGATCCTCTGGAAGAGCAGTAAGTGCTCTTAGCGGTTGAGCAACCTCTCTAGCCCCAATAATCTGAATTTTTTCCTTTGTTCTTGGTATGGGATAAAGAATGTTGGTAACTTGGGGGAAAAGTGCAGAGTTGCTGCAGGTCAGCCAAGGAGGTCACCTCTTCACCTGGTCTTTTCTGCCTCAGCAACCAGTCATCAGAATGTGATTCCAGTTTAGTCCAGTCTCTTGGAGACTAGACTGCTTGTGCAAACATGAAAGGCCAGCCACACTTTAAAGAACCAAGATTGATGGCTCTGTTTCCTTAGGCAAAGTAAATTACATTGCTGATGTGTTCTCTCCTTCAGTGGTCCTTACTTCCTAGACCTGTAACACGCAGGTGGGCTCTGAGAAACCTGGCTCCTCAGACATTTATTGTTCTTTCCAAGTTGCAGTGGGACACATTGTGGGTTAAAAACAACAACAACAACAACAACAACAACAGTTTGCAGACAAATGACTCTCTGTGTAGGTAAGAGATCAGGTAGTGCACCGAGAAGAAAAAAATAGTTCATAGGGGCCTGTAATTTAATGCTTACAACTCTTGTCTTGAACACTTGGTTTTGTTTGGATGAGTTCATTACTCAAGGATATGAAGATAGACACCTAAGATGTGCTAAGTGGGTGGTGATGATATCACGCTCCACAGGCATTGTCGTATACATCTTAGTGCACATGCTGCTGCTTATATGACCGTTGGCTTTATTACTTAATAATACACAACAGGACTTCTGGGAGGCGAGGGGATTTTTCTCCCATCTCTCGGACAGAGGGTAAGGAGAAAAGACAGGTCCTAACCACGTGGTTTCCAAGTGACAGTGATAGCCAGAGCAGAGTGGTCTGTATTTTGTTTCCTTTCCAAGGCTCAGACGGTGCAAATCCTGCTTATGATTTACTCACAGCCATTTTTATGCCTTTACTTACCATTATGTCCTATGCTTTCATGTTGTGCTCAAAGCATAAATCAAACCAAGACCTGCCCCCCCCCCAAAAAAGGGAATCTTGTTCTAGCAAGCTTCTCTTTCTCTTTTTTCTTTTAGAAAAATATTTCATGATAAAAGCACACTAGCGAGTGGGTGGTAAACGAAAAGCATGCTTTCATCTAGAAAACCACTGGTATTTGCATAAACCACCAGACTGTCTGGTAAAGGGTGATCTGCTGTGTCAGTCTCTGGAGACCTTTAACAGCAGGTTCCTAATGCTTTTCTAGGTAAAGAAAGGTCGAAATTGGATGATGGGTGCTCCTTAGGGTTTTCAACTTTGACTGTTTGTGAAAGTCTTTAAAAGCTAAGAAATGCCTGGATTGTCAGACACACAGAAATGGAACGAGAAGCCTCAAAGGATTTTTGCCTCTGAGCTGTGTATAGCCTGTTAATTATTTGTCTTTGGTAGTGCTGAGCTGTATTGAGGGTAAATATTCAAAGTATACCAATTAGTGCTCTGGAAGGAGCCTTAAGGGAATGCCTATGACTGCTTTTTAACATAACTGTGAGAGGACATTTGCAGCAGGAGGAAAACCTGGCCATTCCCATGCACTGAGGAGACTGGCTGAATGCTTTGAGGGAGAGATTGTTGCTACGATACTGTGCTCCAGGTCTGGAACAGTCAACAGCTGAGGAGATTCTTGCGTTTTCACACGTGTCCTACTGATAGTGAACTCGTCGTCACTGAAGAGGCTCTTAGTTGGTATTCATTCTCTTTCAGCTGCAAGCCTTCTCTAATAAGCTTTACGTTGTTGAAGCCTGGGCATTGGTGCAGGTGAAGGTGTTGTATGTGATGACTTTTCAGGTATTCAGTTTTGAAGTACAGGTAGCTTAAAACAGTGCCTTTGAAGTTGATACCTAAACGACTGTTTTCACGTGGTCCTCTAGCATCGTGCTTCACGTGAGATTGGGATGGACAAGGTAGTATCTTGTGGGTAGCATCAGTGCATTCAACGCCAGACTGGTCTCAGTGAAGGGGATTCTCTGTCATCTTCTTCCTCACAGTCACCAGGAAGGCTATGTTTATTAAGGTGGACACACATTTCATCTTCAGGGCTATCTTGTGAGCTTCCTATAGCTTCACGGTTTCGTAAAACCCATGGAGTCACGTGTGTTTCAGAATATATTAGATTTTATTAAGGCAGGCAGTACAAATAGCATGCATTGTGCAGACCTCCAGTTGGCTGGGAAGGCACCTCATATCCAGTCCCATTAAGGGACAGGTGGATAGTTCCACTGTAGAAGAAATAACAACTGCAAATGCTCTCATGTCAACTCAGGTCAGGTTTGTCAGTGAATGAGTTTGAACAGCATAAGAAACCCTACACCCCAGCCCCACTTAGCATTTGATGTTTAGAACTGAGGTTTAGGAAACAAGGCTGAGCCATTATAGTGCCCTTTCTAGAAAAGAGGAACAGGGGTTCAGAGATGTCAAGTAGCTTTCTCAAAGGTGGTCCACAAGGAGCAGAGTGGGCTGTGACTGTGTAGCTGTGTGAAACAGCAGGCTAGATTTCTACTTCTAGATCCATAGAATGTCATCGCTCTTGTTATGTTTAAAAAGAACATATTCTTTAGCTAAAAAAAAATCTATTTATAAGGAATAGCATATATTTTCCTGTTTTTATAAAAAGTCCATCATCATAAACGTAATAGGGAAAGATTTAGAAATATATTTACTAGACTCCTGAAAGAGCTTAAGGTGGAACTCGTAGGGTCAGAGGATAGTTAAGAACATCGTTAATGCTTTTTCCCTTACACGTTCCTGTGTGGTTTGTATTTTAAAAGGATGACTACTTCTATAGCAGAAATACATTTAAAAAGGAAAATGGGTGAGAAAGGTTAATAGGTAATACATTTTTATTCTCTTTTAAAATGAAAGATAATAGCTGGGCAGCGGTGGCACATACCTTTAATCCCAGCACTTGGGAGGCAGAAGCAGGAGGATTTCTGAGTTCGAGGCCAGCCTGGTCTACAGAGTGAGCTCCAGGAGAGCCAGGGCTACACAGAGAAGCCCTGTCTTGAAACAAACAAACAAACAAACAAACAACCCAAAAAACAAAAACAAAACCCAAAAATGAAAGAAAATAGCTCTTAAATGATTGATTTTTATTATTTTTAAGTGTGTGTGTGTGAATGTGTGTGTGTGAATGTGTGTGTGTGTGTGTGTGTGTGTGTGTGTGTGTAAGTATGTAGAGGCCCGAAGCATCAGATGCTCTTGGAGCTGGATACAGAGGCAGTTGTGTCCATCCCATTGTGGTACTGGAAACAAACCTCTGGTCCTCTGTAAGAATAGCATGTGAACTATGGAGCTTTCTCCCTAGCTCCATCTTTATTCTTGTTTCAGATTTTTATTCTTGTTTCAGAAAAACAGAAAGAAGCTTGGTGCTGTCTTTTCTTGCCATATTGTAAGGCGACCCCATATCCCCTTTTTATTATCCTGCATGTATTACTGTGGTGGTGTTTATTCTTAATGTAGATAGTCAAGTTTCCAAAAGCCTTATCGAATAATATTTCATACAGAGTAAATGGAATTCTGTCAGGAGCCATCATAGGAAAAGCTAATAACTACCAGGCAATCTTCGTGAGATGAATCTACCTTGAATTAAAATCCACAACGGATTTGCTCTGATAGGCAAGGCCCAGGAGAGATGCGTTTTAGGAAAGATTTCTGCTATTAATATACTTTTCCTGTTATTATTGAATATATAAAAATCACTAGGTATTATCTCACACCTTTAAGCAGATCTCTGCAGAACTATGAAGATGTACTATCTTGTAGTGATGCTATATAGACAAATAGATAATGATTCTATAGAATTCCTGTTTTGATTAAAATAATTTTTGAAGAAAGTGTTTAGAGATGGTTTTAGTTGCTAGAAAGATGTAATAAAATTAGAATCAAGAATAGAATGTACACACTCCTCATAATATTAACTCCTCATAATAACTCTTAATAGTAAGTAAAGCCTGCATAATAAGAAATACAGTGAGCTTTCAGAATCACACTAAAATGAGAAATAGACTTGGGACAATTTTGTGTTCAAGGAAAAACATTTAGGTCCAAGGATAAAGTCACAGGTATATACTATAAGGCACAGCCATGCATAAAATGTTGCTTTGAACTTTTAATGAGTGCATTATAATGAAACACTGCTTTGAACTTAATGTCAACATCCTTCTGAAACTCCCATTTATGTAACATTTTATCTCTGAGGTAATTTTCTAAGAACTTTTTGTCTAAGGAGGTATAAAAAGCCCAGAGAAAAGAAATAAAGTATTTGGTTGAATGGTTTGGCTTGGAGAGCTTTGCCCCTTCCACCCAGCCATCCATTCAAATGTATATGTCTGTTTGTGTGCGAGTATATGTGTATGTACAGTAGCATGCATAAATACTTGTGGAGTTGATTATAACAGATGGTGGGGCCCAGCCAGAGTGTGGGTGTATGAATGTTTGAGTGCATATATGCCTGTGTATATTTGCCTGTACAAAGCACCTTAATTCTTTTCCCTTCCTTCCTCTCTGGTTCATAAAGAGTCAACCAGCCAGGCCAGCAAAGGGCTTCTGGCTGTCTGGCCAGAGAAAGGAGCACTAGAAATAAATCCTTTCACCTAATTCCCTACTAAACAGTATGTGTTAATTGCCAGATACTAGTGCTTATTAAAGCACAAGTAATAAAGAGTTATGTTTCTAATGAAGCACAGGACACTAAGAAAGGGTTAAGTTTCCTTAGCACTTATTTAAGCATAAAGAGTTAAAGAAAACACAGAGAATTATAATATTTAAGGAAACACAGAGTTAAAGAGAAAAGAAGCCAGTGTTTTCTTTCTTTCTTTTTTTTTTAATTAGGTATTTTCTTCATTTATATTTCCAATGCTATCCCAAAAGTTCCCCATACCACCCCCCAACTCCCCTACCCACCCACTCCCACTTCTTGGCCCTGGCCTTCTCCTGTACTGAGGCATATAAAGTTTGCAAGACCAATGGAAGCCAGTGTTTTAAAAACATAGAATAAGCTAGAAAGTTTTTTTGAACATTTTAGAAGTTGTCAGCAAGCATTCAGTATAGTTAGAGAGTTAGAAGGCCAGAGACCACCAGTCTTTAAAGCAACGTCCGAAGCTGTGTCCTACTTCAAGCTCATTCCAGGCTGGGCAGGCTCCCAGCAGAATTCAATCAGCTATGATATCTGGAGTGAAGACCAAGTTCAAACTGCAAAGAATGAGGCAGTTATCAATGAAGTATGTGCGAAGAGGCTAGGGGTGTTGTAAACATGATATTCAGTTGGATAGGATGAGTACAGTATTTAGAATGTGAGAATTAGTTTATATACACACCATGTCCGAGTCTCAGCTCTAGTTCTGGACGTCATTTTGTAAACACATGTAGGTGAAGTGGTATCAACTCTTTCCCAGCCTATTAATAGATTGGAGCTTGATAGGGTTCTTGGGACTCCCTATCCAAGGTCAGGTGAAGTCACATTGGCCAAGTTCAGTTGATTTTGTTAAGTCTAGTGACATTTTGACCATCATTCCTGTTTAGATGAGCATCCTTAGTGCACACCACACCCTGAAGTATTAAGTGTTTGGGGTGCAAGGGTGAGAAGATGTGCTCAGTCTTCCATGACTGTGAGTGTAGAAGCAGATGAAGAATTATGTCTTCCCAGTGAGTGTGCTAATATAGCACATGGTGGCATGAGAAGTCACAGCTAACTTCCCACAATGGTGACAGGTGTGTGTGTGTGTGTGTGTGTGTGTGTGTGTGTGTGTGTGGTAGAAAACCGCAACTCTGAGCTGAGTTTTGGAAAAGAAGTATGTCCCAAGAAATAGAATGAGAAGAGTGAGATGGTTCAGTTTGACTTTGTTCAAGTACCTGCAAGGATGTCAGGTACTAGAAGGATTAAAATTATTCAACCATTCTCACTGTCTCAGGGAACATTTGGGGTAGGTTAGGGAGACAGATTCAGGCTCACTTTTAGGTGTTTTTAGTAGAGTTGCCAATGGCTTCACTGGGATGTCAGCATTCGCAGAGCTGGGTGTGCTAAGATACAGGCAGGGCCACTTCTTGCTAACCAAGTACTGGTGTGGTGACTGTAGTTGGAGGGAAGTACTGAATGCTGCTTTAAGGGCTTGAATCCAGGGATTGGACAGGCACATTTGGCTCTGTGAACTTGCCCATGGTTGTGGAAGCTAACACTGAAGCATTCATTGTTGGCCGTTTCTCCATACCAGTCCCCATCACTATTGCCACTGTGTGGAGTTGTGGTGGTTAGTGGGTGCCCTTTGAGATTTTCCTCACATTGGAAGAGTTCTAGTTTTGAGTCAAATTACACGACATTATTCTTGTGTCTTAATCATATAATGAGAAAGCTGAAATCCAAACCAAATTAGGTACTGTTACCAGTTCAGCAGCACAAACTGCTGAAGTCTCTCCCTCTTATGCTGGCGCCCACTGCTCCAGCTGCTATCCTCACCCGTCTTTTGGGCCCTGAATTTCTCCACCACCCCTCCATAGTCGCTGAGGCTGCCTTACTCTATAGTGTCTGCTTTTCTGTGTCTTGTAGAGTGGCCTTGTGAATTGAAATGCTTGCTCAAATACCGAGGCCAGAGATAATGGATGAAGATCAGTTAATGAAAGAAGTCTTGGATAAGTTTGTCAACTGCCATGAGCAAACCTATGAAGAATTTCTGAGCACTTTCACTCATCTTTCAAAAGGTAAACTATACAATTTTTACAGCAATAGATGAAATAACTTTTTAAGTCTATACCTTTGGTATCTTTTCAGAAGACTCGTGAACATTCATTGAACTCTTCAGAGCACATACTTCTTACTAGAGAATTTGTGACTTATAGGTATGGACACCTATGCCTTTATCTATTCAAGAGTTATGTTGCAGAGTAAGAGACATCTGATAATTACAGATGAGCAGAGGAATTATTTAGCTATTCACTTCATTTTATTTTTTAAGAAATGTAAATGCAGAACAGAGGTTGTTTAAAAGCACATTTTAAACTAAGGCACTCTACATGTCTGGATTTTGATGTGATCATTTGCCAGCTATTTGACTCTGGTAGGTAAGTGGGACTAATCATGGCATCTCACTCAAAGGGTGTAAAGACTCAGGCTACACTGTGCATAACTGAGCAGAGTGGCTACACCTTGTGTGTGGTTACTATTGCTATGATGATGGGGATACTGATGATGAAAATGGTGCTGAGATTGCTGTAGGCAGGAACATCCCTTTTATCCTGGGGTGATATAACCTAAAACCTAAAGTCAATGTGTGCGTTTCATTATGTGCTTGTTCATTCTATGTAGGGTTGGCTTTTAATTGAACCAACACTTAAATGATCAGTGATTTTATGAAAAAATTAATTCTATTCTTTTTAGGTCACCTGAAAAGCTTTGGTGTCTGATTCCCCTCACAGTGTTAGCTGGAGCTCAGGACCCCTGCCTTGGAGTGCCTTAGTTCCGAAAGTGTGTGTGGGTATGCCTCATTCACTCATGAGCACTGCAGTTATGTCCATTTTAGGTTCTGTTTTCAGGTGTCTTGACTTGCTTTCAATGCTGGCCCTTTCTGGCCTGTCAGTACATATTTGGGTCCATGTGACCTCATTGAGCCTCCATGCAGTTGCACATTACATTCCTTTGAGGGTCGTTTGGACACTCGTTTCAGAGCCTATTCTGAAGCTCAGCTGGGGCCAAGGAGTCAGCATTTTGTGAAAGCTCCTCTGATGATCTCAGTGTGTATCCAAAGTTAAGAACAGGGAGTTTCATATCTGGAAGGCCATGGCCTTTATAGTAAACCTGATCTGATTTGAGGTCACGGCTTGTGTTCTAAATAAATGAAAGAAAAAAAATAAATGAAAGGTTAAGGCAATTCTAATAAAGAGAAGGAAAATGGACTTTGACATGTTTGTTTGATTATTTAAAGTATAGGTTGAACAATTTGAAAATTTGAAACCTGAGATTCTTCAAAATTCATGATTCCACAGGTAGAAATGTCCACATCTTACCTCATGTGTTGCTATACTAAAATATTCATGCATTGAAAATACTGTATGAAGCCGGGCAGTGGTGGCGCATGCCTTTAATCCCAGCACTCGGGAGGCAGAGGCAGGCAGATTTCTCTGAGTTTGAGGCCAGCCTGGTCTACAGAGTGAGTTCCTGGACAGCCAGGGCTATACAGAGAAACCCTGTCTTGAAAAAACCCAAAAGAGAGAAAAAAAAAAAAAAAGGAAAGGAAAAGGAAAATACTGTATGAAATTACCTTCATACTACAGTATATAAATCATAAATGAATTTCAAGTTTTAACTTGGGTCATTTTCCCCTATATATATTATATATAAAATTTTGACACTGTTTCAGTGGAGAGAGACTGAACTGTGTAGATGTCCAAAGCCTGAGCTACTGCCGAAGGCCCTGTTCATGTGCTGCTGTCTGAGGCTGTGTTGCTGTCTGTGATCTGAGTTGCGGCCAGGGACCATGTGTGAGTCTGGGATCCTGCTGCAGCTGGGGCCTTTGTTGGTGTCTAGAGAGCATGCTGAAGTCTGTGGCATGTGCTGCTGACACCAGCCAGGGGGGGACTGTGTCTGTGCTGTCAATCATGCGGCAGTCCATGGACTGTGCCCCTGCTGACTGTAAAGCACACGGAAACGTTCTGCCCTGGTGTGGATGACTGCAGACTCGTAGTAGAGAAAGAGAGACATAGATTCCCACCCCCACCTCCCAACACACACACACACACACACACAAAGTAACGATCTAGACAGGATGCCTGGAGAGAACTCTTAACAACTGTGATAAGGATGCTGAAGTAGCTCATAGACAGTAGACAGCCTCTGGCTGAGGTGGGAATGGGGAAGAGGCTGCCAACAGGAGTTTAATCATGCTCCAGTGCCTAGATGGACAGCAGAAATTGAAATTGAACTTTTTTTTAAAGTCTTTTTTTTTTTTTTTTTTTTTTTTTTTGTGGCAAGGCCACAGGGATGTGTGGGATGGACATGGGAGAATTGGAAAGTGAAGGTGATCGGGGAGCACTATGTGAAATTCTCAAATAGCTAATCCGAATATGTCAAAAACACTGCCAACTCCGGCAGTATTGGAATCTTAATGTAATATTGAGTTGTGTTTCTCTGATAGCTGAAGAATAGTATCCTTGTATATTTTGCTTACATCTAAACAAAATGTAGTCTGTGATTTTTATTTTATTTATATTTAAATAGAGTGGAGATTTAGAAATATTGATTAATTTGGAAACAGTGTGAATTAATTGTACTGATATGATATGTGGATTACGTCAGAGTGACCTTTAGTCTGCAAACCTGGCTTCTCTCATCTTTTTGTTAATAGACTTGGGTTTAGAAGTTGCTTCCTTCCTTGAGCCGAGTGACTTAGTCCTTACTTTCTGGGCCCGAACTAGCAGTATGGGTGGCTGGCATGAGGTGGTCCAAATAAAGACTAAACTGGAAGAATTACTGAATTTTGAGTCTATATTACTTTGTATAGTGTGTGGCTGATTTTATTTTTGTACTGTGAAATTGTAAAACCTTAGGACTAGCAGGCCCTTTATCTAGTCCGTCTTCAGCTCTGATTTGGTCATTGTATGCCGAGAAAGAAACTCCTCAGATGTAGCGCCTTCCTTTAGAGGTCAGCACGGGCTCCAGATTGAGCTGAAATAAATGAGGATGCGAGCCACATAAACTGCAGCTCCAAGTGCTCTGGCTGCTTTTTCCTTTAAAAATATCCTTAGGCGCCCGATCACATTATAAAGCACTGACCTGAAAAAATTCCTCTTAAAGCACAGAGTCGTATGTACAGAGATATATCTTAAGTCAGTCATTGTCCTCCCCTTGAAACATTTGAATATCTTCTAAGAGAACAAGCAGTATTTAGGGACATGGCTCAGAACTGAGTGATAGTCTGGATAGTTGACCCAAGCGAGCATGCTAAGAAATTAGGTTATTTTCTCAAAGTTTCCATTTCTTCACCTTGTCTCTAGGCTTTATTCGTCTTGATGTGTTTGGTTCTTTTGCATGACTCTTTCTGCAGACATGGTCATTACTGGCAGAGTTAGGCACATTTCCTTAGTTGGTTCAAGTTCTCAAGTCCATTACCATGTCTACTGACTGACTGTTCTACTTATGTCTGTAATGGTTATATACCAGAATGCTGATGGGATTTCTTTCTTTAGAGGAATATTAAGAGGGGCAGTAATCCCATTAATCTTATTTTCTTGAAAAAATTAAACTATATAGGCTTTTTGAGAGAAATCTATATTACTGCTTCAGACCTCTGGAAAGCAGCTGGGAACTGTTACTATCACACATAATTCTCAATATACTGCACTGAAGTTGATTATATTTTGGAGGCTTTTTTTCAACTCTGAATTTATTTTTAAGATTTATTTATTTATTTTATGTATGTGAGTACACTGTCACTGTCTTCAGACACCAGAAGAGGGCATCAGATCTCATTACAGATGGTTATGAGCCACCATGTGGTTGCTGGGAATTGAACTCAGGACCTCTCGAAGAGCAGTCAGTGCTTTTAACCTCTGAGCCATCTCTCCAGCCCCTCAACTCTGATTTCTTAAACTGTGGTACATATTTGATTATAAATACAATGTTTTATCAAAATGCTTAGAGATATTAATTACTAGTTTGAAACAGACAGTTATAATTGAATTCTTAGTAGTGTCTTCAGTTCAAGAGGATAGATTAAGTTGAGATATACGTGTTTGAAACTCATTTCCCTTTATTGGTAGAGACAGCATTATGTTGTTGACACTGTGGATAAGATGTGTTAAGCTTCACGCCTCTGTATCCCTTTGTGTACATAACTTAAGAACTTTCTGGAATATCTAGGTGGAAGAGGCTTTCTTTTTCTATTTGTCAATTTGTATCATTTTTAAAAGTTTTGAAAAATTAATTTTTTTGTCTTCTAATAAATATGCACTCATTGATTCATTCAGTTATTCTTTCAACATTTTCTTTTGGTTTAGGTATTGATATAAGTACTGAGAACTCAAAATAACTAGGGTATACTTTGTGCTCTCAAGTACTCATAGTTCAGTACGAGATACAAAAACAAGCATGAAACAATGCTGCTATGTGCACACCATCTATACAGAGATACTCCTTGTGTGGAGAGCTCCTGTAATCCTGGGAGAGTGCATAGAAAGCACTGTGTTATCCATCAGAAAGGATGAGCTGAGTTTGCTACAGATGGAGTTAACACTTGCCTTCCACCCTAACATGCCACATAAAACACAGAAAGGTTTGACACATAAAAAGAGGCGTTGAGAGAAGTTTAAATCCATCTGTGGACGTTGGTCTATGGGGGTCTTGGTTTTGCATGCTTTCTGTCTTTATCTATCTATCTATCTATCTATCTATCTATCTATCTATCTATCTATCTATCCACTTTTGTACAGTCAGTATTTTATATAGTCAGTGCTTCTAAGCAACAGACTTTCTACATGAAGCTGTAACTTTGCTTTAGTATGGTTTAGAATAACTTCTAGACTGCTGAAAGTAAAAAGTAACTTCTTTTAATTTCCTCCCATATAAAGATAGCACATGATCTTATTTTACTAAGCTGTTACATTGCTGCTATCACACAGATTGTGTAGTTAAGAAGGCAGTGGCTTAGAAGTTGTCACCAAGTCTTTTCAGCTCCATCTTGTTAGGTATGGTAACTCTGAGGGAGTGCTGGAGTAGTATGGTTGGAATGTGCCTAATTCTCCATGGGTTCGTATGGTGAAGGCTTGGTCCCCAGTTTGGTGGTATTGAGGTTGGTGGGACTTTTAAGGGATGGGGCATAGTGGGAGGTAATTAGTCTGATGGGAATTCTGCCCTCAGGAAAGATTGGTTTGTGGAGAGAGTAATTACAAATTAACATGGGTGATTATAAAGAATAACACTGGTCTCTCACTGGCTCTTGGCTTTTATCTTGTCTTGGGTTCTCACCCCTGTCTTGTTTATACAATATGGTGACATTTGTCATGAGGCCTCTACCAGGTCACTGACATCACTCTCCACAGATGCTGGTACTGTTCTCTTGAATTTTCAAAGTGATGAGCTACTGATTTTTATAAAATACCCAGTCCCAGGCATTTTAATATAGCAACAGAAATTGGACTATCATAGATCATTACAGTAATTACTAATTCCCAGTTTCTGGTTTTTACACATACCTGTATATGTACACATGCATATCATATATCCATTTTGTGTTTTAGGCAAATTATTAACTTCCAGGAAAGTTTTCTATATTTCCTACCATTCACCTTAAAGTAGTTTGGAAACTAAAATGGAGAATTGTGTTTTAATCAGCGTTTTATATAGCCAGGGTTGGCTTTAAACTCAGGGTAGCCAGTCAACTGTGACTTTGAACTTCTGATCTTCCTGCCTCCTTCTCCTGGGGGCTGGAATTTGAGGTGTGTGCCACCAGGATATTGAAGTGAATCTCTACTGTGGTTATATGAATAGCAACTCTTAAGTTAGTCTGTTTTTAACTTTCTTATTTATTTCTTAAAATACCCAGAGGTCAGCTTCCCAAGGGATTCCTTTTGCTCCACCTCTCCTAACCTGCTTTATTTTTATTAAGTGGAAATCAAAGATTTTTTTATAGATTTTGATAGAAACTTTCACTTATAATTTCTCTGAGTTTTTCTCATTTCGTTTGCTGTTTTTTTCTTTCTTTTTTTTTTTTTTTTTAGCATTTTATTTTTCTTATAGTGTATCTTCAGGAAAAATTATTCCTGCCAGCTCAACCTCCCTTTCCCTTTTCTTACTTGTTATTGGAAAGAAATTCCACAGTAGCTGGAACATTCTGTTTGACTGTTCAAGACAAATGGTGGTGTTCTGGTCTTAGAGTTTCAAAGCCTAAATAGGTTTCCACTTTGCCTAGAGTTTAATATCTCGTACCATCACAGGAGACTCAATCTGTATTCTTCATTCACATGTGGTTATTTGAGGAGTTATGTATTTTCCTGCCTGCTCAAACACTTCAGGGAGCGTGGTGGTGTGGTTTGTGCTTACACAGCCCTGCCCTGTCTAGCAAAATGGCTACTGGCCACAGGTGATCATTGTTATTTAAACTGTGTTTGGTGTGACTGAGAATCTGGATCTCAATATTTATTTGCTTTTAATTAATTTAATTAATATAAATGTGATAATGCATACTTAGTAATTTATTAGACTAAAAGTTTAAATGTATTTGGGACAAATTGGCTATGTGAATCATTTTTAAGGCAAATTTTTGGAAATCAAAGTAAAATAAAATATTTCTGATGAAAATTTGGCTTCTGATTTGTAGTATACTACAAATGTAAAGTAGATATTGGATTTTGAAGACTCAATATAAAAGTAGAATATATCAGTGATATTTTTATATTGTCTATGTGATATGGCAGTAATATTAAGATATTATTTTGAAATAGAATTAAATAAAATATGGATGTAATTGTCTCTTTATTTTTTATCTTTTTTTCAAAAATGACTATTTGAAATTTAAAATCATATGCTGCATTTCTGCTGAATAATAGTTTTTAGATTTGGCTGGCTCTCAGAGCTATCTTTTATGAAAGTATTATGGCAATGCTTTATGAAAATATAGGCTTCAAGGTATTCTGGATTTACAAAGTGAATCCACTAAATCTAAGCCTACTTTATATAGGGTTCTTGAACACTTTAACCTCCCTTCTGGTCTACCAACCAGAAGTAGGGAAAAAGAAGGTTTATACAAAAGGGGGTTATGAACCTGTTTAGAAGTAGTTCTTTGGGGGCAATTCAGCTCTTCGTTGTCCAGATATAAGCAGTCCAATCCAATAGTATATACCACACACAATCAGTAGCAGCAATCTAGTCCAATAGCAAACACCAAACTGGAATCAGTAGCATTGGATCTGTCCAGCAGAAACTGCAAGGCTCATCTGAATCATCATGAGTCAGCAGAAGTAGCACAAATTATTCAGATACCTTGGGAAGTTCTTTGGTGCAAGTCTCTTTCCAAAGTCAAGATGAGCAAAAACCAGGGAAGACCAACAAAGTGTTGCAAGGCATAGCAATGCAAGAGCATCCTTTCACTGTCTGTAGGGTTCTACTTACACTCTTTCCAAACATCACATGCCATCTCAAGCATCTGCTTCAGTAAAACATCCCCTCACATGGCTATTTCAGCAAAACATTCTTTCACAAGACATTTTCCAGAAAAACATCATGTGACATAACTGAGTTTCCAAAGAAACTAGAAATTTCTACTTCAGTCCCTAAAAGTGAGGAGTTGAGAAATTTTTCTCTCTATAGGATTCTGTAGGTGATTCTGAAGCAACGCTGAGCCCCACTGACTGAGGACCACTGGTCTATATTACATTACTGTCACAGGGCTGTGCATACTAAGCTACTAAGTTCACATTTGTTTCTACTTAAAGTTTGGAGTTAGAAGAGACAGCCCAGAGCTCTCTAATTTTGATTCATTTATTGATATGTTTACCTATCATTTGTCTCAAGAATTTTATTCTTACAATAATATGAACATTTCTTCTTATGGCACAGTGGCACAGGGACCATAAGAAAGTTGTTGTACATTGGAAATCTGCTTGGTGTCAGATTCCAGACAGTTGACCATTACATTTCTCCCACAGGGATACCCAACAGTGTGAGTCTGTGAGAAAGACAGGCTCACATTACTGGCATCATCTGACATTTAATGGTTAATAGGTGTTGTAAGCTCCAAGTTACATGATCATCTTTATTGTTATGTTGAAAGGCCTTAACCATACTGTGGAGTAGATGAGGGCCTTTAAAGAAATAATTAAGTTTAATGAGTCTAGAATATGTCTTCAATCTATTATGATTTTGGGGAATGGGGGAGAGAGAAGAGATGTTTACATTGGAATGACACAGTAAAGAGGAGACTATTGAAATAGTTTTCATAAGAAAAGAAATCTTGACCTAGAACACCTGGCCTCCAAGACAGTAGGCATTTCTGTTTTTTAAACTATCAAGCATGTGGTTATTTTGTCATAGCTGCCCAGGCCAGCTTGCCATAGGTCATGTGACAAATTGGTTGTAGAATTGTACTGTCTGCCTATTCAGAATGACTTCAAAGCCCACACTCTGAAGACGTTTCCTTCCTTTCGGATAGTGCTAGATGGTTTTTATCTAGGTCTGGAAGACACTGATGTGGATTTGAACCATTGGGACATAAGTCAAGACATACATATTTTACCTTTTCTTGAGTATAAGCCCTATGAGATCTGGCCTCTGGTGGATTTTGCATACTGTTGCATACTCTTGCTCCTCCTCACCAGCAATGATGTTTTTTCAGGGTGAAATAGGGGTATGCTGAGTGAATATCTATTGGATGGGCTGAATAAACAGAAAACGAGAGGCAACTGATGGCAGATAGGTGGTGCCTCAGACCCCACTCTGAGGAATATCCACATTCGGGTCATGGTATCCCAGGTTTGCATTGACAAACACAGCGACTGGGAGCCTAAGTACTGCTTACAGGGAAGCCAGCAGGCATAGAAATTTGTAAAAATTAGTTATGCGATGCTACTGGTGATTCAGAAAGGAGAGCAAAGCAGTAGGAAGCCCCTAGAATCAGGGAGACCGGCCTGGAGGCTGAGCAGAGACTGAGCAGGGAGACCGGCCTGGAGGCCGAGCAGAGACGTTAGCTTGGCTGTCGGAGGGGAAAGGACACTTGAGGCGTTGCAGGGAGAGCAACGCAGAGAGCACTGAGGAGCAGATGACTGACAGGAGAGCGAGATGAAAAGAGTTAAAGGCAAGTCAGGAGCGCTTTGCCTAGGCCATGCTAGGCCCGCAGAGGCCGAGTTACTTGTTCAAAGCCACATGCTTCTCATCTGAGGAGTCTTTTATTATTTGTTTCCATATTGAGCGTCTGTTCTTTCAGAAGCTTAGAATCTTGTGCTGGGATTTGGTTTACACGTCTGGACTGATAAATTTTGACTGTCAGTTCAGCCAAAGGAATATTACTACTCATACTTGACAACTTCTAAAAAATGTAATTAAAAATGAAACTGGAGACAGCACATAAAACAACATGTTTCTAAAGCTGACATATTTTGGTCCCCAAAGCTATTTTGAATTTGAGCGTTAGAAATGAATCTTTAAACTTTCACGAGTGAGGTTGGGTACAAAGAGAGGCTTTTCCCAGTCTGAAGAATGAATTTTAAAATCTGCTGTAGAAAAATACCACAGAGAAAAATATAGCAAGCAGCTGGCCCTCTTACCCATTTCCAAGCAGGAGAGGAATTTCAGTCGAGCAGAAAAACAGCTTTCTTTCATAAAAGAAAACACAGCAAGAAAAATAATCCTCACTGTGTAGCCCTGCGCAGTTATTTTCTGTCGAGTATTAGACAGAACCCGAGGGCTTAGCATTGTTTTGATACTCTTGCAACTGGCAGATCGCCTGCTGGAGGAAGTTGGAAACGGACTGACCGGCTCCAGGCTTCCAGGTGGCTGTGGTACCACAGCTCTGTGCTGTTGTTGTCAGTCATTTAATTCCCTCCTGAATATTGAATGGTGTTTTTAGTTCACGGCCCATTTAGGGTGTCTTTCTGTTTCCTTTTTCTTTTTTTTTTCTTTTATCCGTTAGCCACATTAAGAAGAAAAAGTTAAAAAAAAATTTAAAAAAAAAAGGCCACCCAGGAAGCTCTTTTGCAAATGTGAGTTTAACAGCAAAGAGCACAATCAAGAAATAACACAGCAAATAGTAAGACACTGACTTAACCTTATGGAAAGTTGACAAGTACCCATGACATGAGGACTTTCCAATCAGACTAGCCAGACAAATCAGGAGAAAGCCTCATTAATATGCCATTCTAAGAAAGGGACTAGGGAAGCAGTGTTATTTTAAAGCTTTTCTTTAAAAAAATTAAAAGATAATTATATTATGTGTGTAAATCCTTAGTTTGCATGTCTGGTGACTTTGAAGGTCAGAAAAGGGTGTTAGGTCCCTGGGAGCTGGAGTTATGGCCAATTGTGAGCAGCCATGGCAGCCATGTTAGTGCTTGAAACTGAACCCAGGTCATCTGCAAGAACAAGTGTTCTTAAGTGCTGAGCCATCTCTATAGCCCGGGGGGCTTTGCTTGGTGTGCCTTTTAGTATCCTTGAAGAAAATGGCAGAATCAACTGTATGTTTATCTAGAGATCATGTAGTAGCCTTCTATATGTGACCTCTTCATAGTAGCATCAAATACTGCATCCAACATCAAAGGAGGAAGAAAAGACCGGAGGACAGGGAACCGACTTACACAAAGCCCATGGAGGAATCCTCCTGCGTTTGTAGCACTAGCTCGTTTTTCTCTTTGGGGGGAACATCTGCAAACTGTAATTAAGCAGTTTTCATTTGTTTCTCAGCTTCTTTCATCGTCACTAAATCACTACACTTAGGGAACAAATTGACAAATTATGAAACACAGAAACTGCTGGTTCAGTTGCAGAAGGAAATTTCCCTTCTCAAATTATGACAGATTTCAAGCTGATGGAGCCATTTTGTTTTAGGTATATTAGCATAAATCTTCAGTGGATGCCTTTATAATTCATAGTCACTTCAAATGGGAATATTTGGTCCATAGATAATCATTAGGGTTTTTTTTTTTTAATGTGTGTGTCTTCTTCAATTTAGATGTAATTGGGTACAGAAAGAAAATATTTAAGTGTGTATAGCAATTTGAATTATGATCATTAAATTTATTTTCAGCAGTGTTCTTAATGCATACCATTTTGTTACAATGATGTTGCTCCTTGGTATGATCCTTAGAGAATTAAGAGGAATTTTTTAAAAACAGAACATTGTTTTGGTTATAATTAAAAGAATGTTTTCTTCTATTGTATGTAGTTTCAATTTTATAATAATATGTATAATGTTTTATGTATGGGTATAAATTAAAGAATTGAATAAGCATATGGGATTTTAAACTTTTACAAAATATAGAAAATTACTAATAGTGAGCTAAATTAATTTGACCTTTAGCTGATTTACACAATATTAAATAGGGGCATGGTTGTTTGGTATTTATTTCTTTGAAGGGAGGTGTTATTTTTACTTCTTGTTGGCAAGTGTGCTGTTACCTAAGGGAACAGGTAAGCTGCTCCACGAGAAGCTGAGGTTTCCTAAGACTGTGTGTGTTGATTCAGTTGAATAAGCATGTATTCAAATCAGAATGGTTTTGGCAGTGTTCGTTCAGCCATGAAACAATAATATTTTCTTTGAAATGGTTGGCTAAGCCCAAAGGGATACAGACAGGAAACTTTGCTTTAACCATCCTTGTGTCTTCCGTATATGAAAACCACAGCTCTCTAGTATGTGATTTTTTTGTGTCTTTTTTTTTTCTTCCTAGTTTGATTTGTTCTAGTGAGGCGGATTTAGGTGATGGCAGCCAGCTTGCTTGTTTGCAGCCCACTGCTCCCTTAGCGTAGGGAGGAATCCTTAGCCTGTTCGTTTCATGTGCTTTTCTGGACTTAATCTGACTTTCGAATTAGGTTTTGTGGTCTTAGAAGCCACTGATAGACAAGAAGGACTGCAAGCTGTCATCTAAGTCTGGCCTCTGGGTTTAGTCTTCAATTATAGTGCCAGTTCCGTTCTTGGTAATGTTGGCAGCATTTCAGCATCATGGGCTATTCTACTTGGTAGGACGGCATGTGAAAGCATTCTTTTGATAGCTGTGCTGTACGCATTAAGCTAGAATCCAGGGATGCAGAAATGAGACTGCACTAGAAGAGCTCATCAATTGCCATGTTGCTATTTATTGCTGTCTGCTTATGAAAGATGCTATGACTCTCCGAGGCTTTTGATGAATGAGGGTAGCTGTCCATGTTTGTCACTTATAGACTGTGCAGTTAGTGCTCACTGGTGAGGCCGTATTAACTACTCTTTGCACAGCGCTGACAGAGTTAGATTCAGAATATTGGTTTTGATTCTGGGGCCTTAGATTTTGATTGAGTGAATCTTTATGGATTAAGAAAAAAAAAAGCAAGCTGGGTGTAGCATGCAACCCTTTAATCCCAGCACTGGGAGGGAAAGGCACATAGATCTCTAAGTCTGAGGGCAGCCTGGTCTACAAGGTGAGTTCCAGGGCAGCCAGGGCTACAGAGTGAGACCCTGTCTTGAACCCTGTTCCACACCCTCCCCCTGACCCCCCAAAAAGAGAGAAAAACAGTAAGAATGACTAGAACAGCGCAGACTTTTCCTCCTTTACTGTAAGCTTTTTTTTAAATGACGTGTATTCTAAAGTGTCCTGTAAAAATGAATTTGCAACACTCACATAATTTAAAAGCAAAGACGCCATCTTTGAATGTTAGATTATTATAAATATATGCAGACGATGGTCTATGAAAGACTTATCTGTGAAGAAGAAGAGAAAGCTAATCCCCAGAGTGCCCTCCAATTTAAATGAGTTGAACAAAATGTACTTTGGTGCAAGACAGGCATGATCTCAGGGTGTGAAGATGTTTCATGCAGAACAAATAGAGCTGGCCTTCTGTTTCTTTTGGTTGTAGGTAGGGCCAGTGTGATAGGAAGAGCACTATTCCATCTCCGCATTAGAAGACCTAAGAACTAGTCCACGCATTTCATTTTCTAAGACCACAACCCTGGCATTTACTCTTTAAACTCACACAACAGGATTAATTCTGCTTGTTTAGTGTGGCTTATCCACATGGGGTTAAAAGAACAACATCAAAGTTAAATGTTAAACCTTGGATGTGCTGTATCAGTCAGTTTCAACTCCACTTCTTGAGGTAGTTAAAACCAACTATGTACAGGAAATATTGTATATGGTGTATGGTATAGGGTACAGCTATAAAAGTCAGCCAATGGTCCTATGCTGGCCTCTGGTGGATGGACTAAATACTAGTGTTCACATAACCATAAAATTCTACCTCAGAAAACCTTGACATGGGAATTCTATCTTATATTTCCACAAAAATTTCCTGGGAGGTTCTTATTAAAATGCATATTTCAGGATTCTTTCTTTAAATTCTGATTGACTAGTATCATTGTGCAACCTAGGAACCTTGACTTTCAGAATAGCTTTAAAAGTATGCCTTAAATGAATTGGAGGTGTGTATATGTGTGTATGTCTTCATGATTGTGTGTATATTCATGTGTATATATGTCTGTGTAAGGAAATGGGTAAAGGGAAATACATGGATGTTTTAAAAAATGTGCAAATTGGTACAAATTGAATTTTATAAGAGTAAATTTATAGCTTTCATAAAGTTTTGACATACTAAAACAAGGAAACAATAATTTGTTTTGCTATATATATATATATCTTTGTTTAATGTTATCATTTTATATTATCTTAAAGACTGGAAGAACGTAGTGAATTATGGGAATAGCTTTGCTGTGACCCTGGTGATCTCTGATAAAGAGACTAAGATAGAACAGCCTACAGAGCTTAGAGTGGCCTTTGGTTTGGTTACACATACATTCTGTCTCAAGTCTTAGTGCCCCTGTCCATGACCCAAACTACTGTACCACAGGAAAATGTCCTTGCCCGGAGAACTGTGTTCTTTGTGGGCATTTTACCATTACAGGCTTTTAAGGGATAATCATAAAATAAAGAGACATATAATAAGATAAAACAAAAACTAACACATCAGATTTGGGTAAAATGAACAAACAAGCAAACAGACAGATGGAAAAGAGACCAAGAGAAGACACAAGAATCAGAGACCCACTGTTCACACTCTGAGCTTCACTTTTATTAACACTGAAATATATGTAGTAATTTCTATTGAATAGCTGTATCAGTATTAAATATTACACACATATACTATACATATATGTTTATTTATACTTATGATGCCCAAATTATAAAGGCACAACTTACTGTTTTCCTTCATTTATATATTTGAAAATTTTATTGTAATAATTTTATAAAACTGATATCATATTATCCATAATCTCTTTGAACTTGCTTTTTAAAATAGAATGTTATGAATATCTTTCCTTGGAAATTAATATTATTATTTAACAGTGTTGGATGGCTGCACAGTATTCAGTTGTGTAACTATACTGTAATTTGTTTTACTATTGTCATTTTGCTAAGTGTTGTTCATATAAGTGAACAAAAATTATAAAAATTAATGCCTACAGAAAATTGCGTTCTAGAATGGAGAAATAGATCCTAAACAATGAATATAATACCATCTATTCAAAGATGGGAACTTTGGGCAGTGGGAACAGAGAGGGAGCAGTGGCTCAGGAGGGAGCATGTTGAAATTCTTTATTAATGAGGGCTGGCAGCCATGGAAGATGAGATTGGAAAGAGATTAGAAAGAGCAAGGGGTTAATCTGGACATTACAAAAATGTCCAGGGGAGCCAGTGCAGAGGCCGCATAAAGCTGATATTGGCCTGCTTTAGGCACCGTGAAAAGGCCAAGGGCGGCTCTGTGACAAGAACAAGAGTGAGAGGAGTGGAGGTTAAGGTCAGAAGGCAAGTAAGGAGGGGCGGGTCATCATAGGACTGTAGGACTTCGTCACGATTTAGCCTCGGCTGCCCTCCTCTCCTCTCCTCTCCTCTCCTCTCCTCTCCTCTCTCTCTTCTCTCTTCTCTCTTCTCTTCCCCTCCCCTCCTGTCTACTCCCCTCCCCTCCCTCCCCTCACCTCCTTTCTCTCCTCTTCTCTCCTGCCTTCTCTTGTCTTTAACTTTCCTCTACTCTCCCCTCCCCCTTCCTCCTCCTCCTCCTCCTCCTCCTCCTCCTCCTCCTCCTCCTCCTCCTCCAATCTCTCTCTTTTTGTCTGTCTACCTCGTAGCATTCTTATTTGTGGCATTTGGACACATTTTATACATTGAAATGGTAGTTCAAAAATAAGCAAAATTTATAGCATCAATCAAGTGAAAGTTTCAAGGAAATAGATGTTATTGGCTTTTTAGAGAAGTCTTTGCTCACATATTTAATCTTTTTTTTTTTTAAAAAAATTCTAGGTGATATGCTAGTTGAGAGATAAATAAAATGCTCTGCCCTCACAAAGGCTGTGTCTTACAACTTTCCTAACCTTCCATACCCCTCTAGCCCAGCGAAGTAATAAACACGTGGAGGGTAGCCAGCAGAACTTGCTGGTTTAAGAGTTGATTATCAGTCTGTTTCCTAGCTCTGTGTCATATCTTACCTTCCTGGAGCCATGAAAGTGAGCTCCCCGCTCTGCATAGACATACATATGAATTAGAAGACAGAAAATTAGGGCCGTGTGATGGAGTGTCCAATTGTACAGCTGTGGTGATAGTATGAAGTATGACTGGGGAGTCGCAGCCTCAGGGAACAGTGCATCTCTGCCCTCATCTGATTTGGAAAGCAGCAGCCAAGACTGTAGTTTTCTGTTGGTGTGGTTTCTTTACGTTTCACCACACCACAAGGAACTGGGTTAGTGTTGCTGGTCCACACCATGAATGCAGTGTTGTAATCAAGGGATTACAAGATGGGAAATACTCCGAATGCCCATCATCAGGTGAAAGGAGAAACAGACACAGTCAAAGGTTTTTGACAATAAAAGAAGAGAAATATTAGTGTATAGCATGACATCGCTGCATCTCATTGTTATAATAAATAAAATAAATCACGTGGACATGGCTTTACTATAATGGAATGTCTAATAATAATAATAATGTATAATAATAATAATAATAATAATAATAATAATGTCCAGTTAGCAATAAAAGTTAGATTAACTCCTGCCTGTTGTTGGGGTTGGGAGTGGGGAGGAGTCTGAAGATTGGCTCTAAGCACCTTTTTGGGGCGATGAAAACTAAAAGTTCCATGCCGTTCGATTGTTACATAACTACACACTCACTAGTAATCATTGGATCCTGTGCTAAAGTGAATGGATCTGATGGTGCATAAGTTACCCCTGGATAAACCTGTGGAGAGGGACAGATGTCTCTCATGGAGTTCTTTACCATATGACCCCATGGCTTTAGCTCAAGAACCAGAAGAGTCTAGCTTATGTGTGAAACTTTCTGTGCCAAGGGAATAAACTACACATTGACTTACTAGTTTCATGAAGCTAAGGACAGTGCCCAAATGAACCTTAATACTTTGTATGCTAATCTGAAGGATTAATATGAATGGATTTTGTGCATAACAAATGAACTTCTCTGATGCCATGGAGTCTACCCTGCATTGACATTGTCACCAGTAGCTTTTACTCTAATGGAGATCAAAGCTACAGGAAGAAACATTCAAATAATGTTGTATCTGCTTGCATGGTGGGCCACTTCATTCTGTGTTCCTGACTCAGTCAGTGGGGAAGATCAGCTCAGCACAGCTTGTTGGGTAGGCATGCGTGGCCTCTGCACCAAATTCTAGTTCACCTGACAGGTTACAAGCATACCGTGTTATCTATATCCTCCATAACAGAGAAAGTTACTAAGGAATGCCAATTTGATTGTAAAAGACTGAAGATGGCAGTGGGAAGATAAGGAACATAGTCTGTGATATCTAGAGGGAGGGACCGTAACTCATAGGAGATAGTGTCTTCTCTCTTGTTTTCACAAGAACTCATTTCAAAGGCTGTTTTTTCTTTCTTGAATCTCTGTGGTTCTTTCTACCACCTCTGTAGCTGTGTCTTCCATTCCTCGTCACCTGAATTACACATTAGACACTACAGTGCGCACCTCACTTGTCTGGTGGCTTTCCTATGCCCTAGCCTGTCTGCACTAGTCAGTGTCTCGGCTGTACTGGGGGTCAACTCCCACGGTCAAGCGCATAGTTCTATTCAAGTTCTCCACATCTACCCTGTTCCATGCCACAGGATGTGTGTGCTTGTTTTCCTGGAAGATTCACTATTGTGCCTTAGGCCCTGGCCTTCTGGTCCTGGAAGTTTCACTCATGAGCTTACCCTGCCCTCCATCCCTCATGGAATAATAAGCTCTTCGAAGTTGTAGCTAGCCTGCTGGACTTGTCAGCTTCTTTAAAGCCTATCTTGCACGACTCATTCCTACTGAAGCTTTTCATGATTCCAAAAACCAATTACTATTTTGCCACTTTCTGACTTTGAGCCTCTCCTGTGTGGTTTGTCACGGATGCCTTCTCTTTGGGTGTTTGCACACATGTCTTTACCTCCTAGCTTGGATACTCTGTAAGGGGAGGGGGTACTGTGCCTCCGTTGTCTTTCTCATCTTGAGGGCACATAGTCGATGCCTGGAATATCGCTTTTGGACTCTCTAAGCGTCAGGGCCCTACTAATTGCAGGTTTCCTTCCTGAACGTAACTAACAAAACGTTAGCAACTTTACACTCTCTCTAAGTGCTTTACACTGGACATTTCAAAATTTTCATCTTATTGCCAATGTGTCCCTCATCTAGGGCTTTTGACATGTATTTTTTTTCCAGGCCAGGCTTGTGCATTTGTGCCTTGGCAGGTT